>NC_057804.1:134487843-134556219 GCF_018294505.1 Triticum aestivum | reverse complement strand
CCTCGAAAAACTATACTCAGAACACACATACTGTAATGAAATCGAATCGAGAGGACTAGTGACTAACTTGTAGCAGTGGCCATACTATGCCATTGTCCATCCTCATCGCCAATTGTTTTCTTAGAACAACTCTAGCAGAGTCGCCATATGTGCAAGCTCCATAACGCATATGGATACGAAGGCTGCGCAGATAAAGTGCAAACCCAAATTCGGTTTATGTGTAGGTCCTCATTGTCATTGACTATAACAAGTCTTCCCCAATAATAATAAAAATTCAGAGATAAATTTAATTCAATGCGACTTCATTTCTAATAATTTGGACGGAAAATTAGTTGCATTGCGACTTACATTGATAGAACATCTAATACTTAGTTAAAATATAAACTAACTAGCTAATAGTTGAGGTCGGATTCATAGCCGGGGCCAAGTAGCGGGCACCGGCGTGGCCAACGGGGACGAGGTCCGGTCAAGTGGGGATGTGGCAATGCGGGCCATGATGCCCGCAAAAACCGCCTCCGTGGTTGCATCCCGCGGGGGCGTGGGAGAGTGTGCGGTCCCAAATCACGCGCTCCCTATCTGCTTCATCCCTCGCGAGGTCGGCAAGGCCCACTTCGTGCTGCTCCTAGAAGGGGTCAAGGGCATCTAACGGCGGTTTCTAGAACATGTTTTGGAGAAGTGGAATGGAGGTGGGCGACAAACATTTGGGAGGCCCTGAAGAGGGCAATGGGAGAGAGTGGTGGTTGTGGCAGCCTTTTATAGGCCACTATGGCTGCCATTAAGAGGGAAGTTGAGGAAGCCACAGTCGGTGGGGTAGCCATCAAGGGGCGTGCTTCCCAGTGAAAAAACACGACGGCGCTCACACGCCATTCGGCTGCTCACACACAAGCCTGAAGATGATGCATGTCGACCATCCGACGAGCCGCCATGGGAATCCGAGGGAGCGGGTGTCGCATTAATGGCTGGGTGACCGTCGCCTATGGTGTGTGGGAAGCCAGACAATTCAAATTCCGCGCGCAGCATGAGGAAGAAGCTGAAACTCTCCTCCCATACCAACGGTTGGGTTTGGAGCGTGCTCCAAACTGGCCCTCCACATCCTCCATATGGAGGCCGAGAGTTCGTTTATGAAGCGAAATTTATAAATCATGGCGATCGAGAGTTATATGAGGACTCTGTCAAGTTTAAGCCAAAATCGTCATGTTGATGGTTATTATAATTATTGGGGTTATATGAAGGCTCTGCTAAAATGTCATTTTGAGTCAGAATTGCCATGTTGATGTTTTTCTTTTTGAGAATCATGTTGATGGTTATTAGGTTGGGGCCACATATGGCACTCTTGGATTCGATATTACGTCGGCCCACTAACAATATCCTTCAATTCGTATCAAAGCCCCGTCAGTGGAGACCACACCGAGTATGATTTCGTCTGTTTTCATACAGCTCTCCGTAGTATGACAAACAGCTTAAATTCAATTCTAGCGACCTCAATTTTACACCATGCATGACTTGCTCCAAAACAAAAAACATAAAAGCAAGTACAACTCCACTCTATTTAAAAAGCAGGACCAACCGATGTGCACTGCTATAATATCCCCAAAGCGAAACGAATTTATCATCGTAGCCACCCAGTTTTATTCTGTGCATACGACCAACTGTCAACAATCTACTGTATCAGTCAGTACGTCCATTGCCGTGGCGCCGCGAGCGCAGGGCAGCCTTGGAACGCCGCGGCGAACGCTTCCCTCTGCCGCTCCATCTCCGCCGCCATCGCCCGCAGTTGCATCAGCTGCTGCTGCTGCCGCATCGCGAAAATGACAGCCTCCTTTCTCAGCATCCGCGGCGGCTTCGCACCTGCAATGCATTTGCACGTTTGTTCAGGCTGACGCTGCCGCCGTCGCCGGAAAGGCACACAACGCGACGATTAACAATTCTTACCGTTCCTGGGGATGGGGGATGCGGAGGGTGCACTATTTTGCAGGTATGCCTCCGGGCGCGGCAGGAACACGCCGGTGCCGGTGCCACTGCCGTGGCGCATGGCCAGAGGATGGCAATTCGCGAAGGCGGGGACTGGCGCGGCCGGCTCAAACCTCGGAAGCCGCCGCGGCATGGCACCGTCATTCCAGCAGGGAGGCGGCGCGTGACGTCCAGCTCCACCTTGACCACTGCCGACGAGAGCGCTGCCCGCGCAGTCCATCCCATCACGGACACGGGGTCCCTGCTCATGGCGCACGTGCGGGGGGTGGGCATGGGCGCGCTGCTCTCTCGCGCCGTCGAGGCCGAGGATGCCAACGAGGTGCGCGGCGAGGTCCTCCACCAGAGCGGCATGGTCATCGCTGCCGCGCCTCACCGCGCACGACGGCGGGGCGCGGCCGCCGGCCACGACGATGCCCACGTCCGCCAAGATTTCCCGCGGCAGCAGCCGGTGCACGACGTCGTCCAGATCCCCCTCGTAGTAGTCGTCGGCCATCGTCATTGCCATTGCTCGTGGAGAGAGACCGAGGGAGGCGACGCGGTCGTAGTGGGGAAGGGGAGGCGCACGGTGCATGGGGGAGTGGAGAGGCAGGCATTGGGCGTGGGCATTTTATACCGCGGACGACGACGAGTGGGGATTAATGGGGACGCCAGCGTGTGTTCCCGCAATTAATTTACCCAGCTCCTTTTCCCACGTTCGACGTGCCCTTCGTGTGTGCGATTTTTCTGGGGCTAGCTATTTGTCAGTGATTTTGTTAGTGATAAATGTGGCGAATTTGTGCGTGCGAGTGCCACGACCCATCGCATGGAAGTGATGCGCTGGTTTGTGCCTATATTTACAAACTCGAAGTTTAGGTATGTAAGACGTGTTATCAACCAGCATGCATGCAGTTAACTCGTGATGTTAAGGTCATGGTTGTAGTTTGAAAAAAGAGAGAGACCAAAGTGCGGTAAATCGTTGTAACCTCTATTTTTTCGGGGAATCATAGGGTATTTACTCCAAAGTGACAGAGGCGACAAGCTCACTGGTACATGAAGCGGGTAGGTTAGCCAGCATGCAGTGCTATTCCCATTATGATCAAAGTTCGCTAAACAATGTGCAACTCTATTTTATATAAGAGAAACTTTAACTGAAACATCTCAACAGTTAGGTGGCCATACACCGATCTATCCAAAGAATCATATGTGAGCGTCGTAGGTGCAACGGCACAGTCGCTCTGAAGCTTTGTCGGAAGGTTAGATCGTTCCACAGCCAAAGCAAGCCCACCAATATTTCTTGTATCTCGGTCTCTAGGGCCTCATTGTGGTGGAAGAGCCTTCGGTAGGCACAACAAAGATCACCCCTTCCTTCCCATCGCTTAGAATCATGCTGATCCCGCCGTGCCATCAACTATATTGAACGAAACATCGACTGAAAAGGCCACCCGTATTGACGGTGATCTAGCCACGGTTGGCTAGGAGACACAAGAAGCGTTAGTTTAGTTTGCTTTGCGGACAAGTCCAATAGCATAAGAGTTTTTTCTTTGATTACCTCTTCAATGCTCATCAATTTTTTAGAGAAAAAAGGATAACCCGACCTTATAGGTAAAGTCAACTACAGAGTTCACAACCACATAAGGTATCACAAGCACACCATAAACGCAAGTGCGGGTTGCATATCAACCAAAATAACAAAGTATCAGGCACACATGCCAACAACCTATAGTCTACACAAACAAAACTGGATAGGAACGACACCACACCAACTACGCCGTCGGAGTGTGCACTCTTGGAGATAAGGAGATTACAGTAGGTCAAACCCGAGAGATTGGCAACTCTGTCGTGTTGAGATCATGCCCAGTGGCTTCCACTGCTACAACAGGTTCAAAGATTTGTAGATAATGTCGACGGGTTTAGACCATTGAGCGTGTCTTTCCGTCTTTACCATTGAGCGTGTCTTTCCATCTCCTTCTTCCTTTATTAACATCCAGCCACGACCGGATATTGCCCCGCCCCCATGATTTTGCGGTCTGCAAATGATCTTGCCGCGTGTCAGGATAAACTTTCAGGATACGCCACCACCATTTGTTGATCAAGCACTTATTCATAATAGAAGTATTAGTAATGCCCCGCCCCCATGACTTTTGGGTCTGCAAATGATCTTCCACTTCACCAATCTATATTTTTTTCTTGTTATCAGCAGAGTTCCAGTAAAAACCACTTCTATGTTTATCGAAGCGAGCATGAGCGAGTTATAATAGCTGCTCTAAAATAGGGATGGCAATAGGTAACCATTATCCACGTACCCTGCGGGTAAAAAACCCTATTAGGATAAGAGTATGGGACAAATTTTACCCATGGATACTTAAATAGAAAAATATCATACCCATTGGGTAGAGATGGTACATGTAAGGGATCATATAACCCAGGCCCGCGTACCCATGTACCCATCTAAAATGTTGAGAAATAGGTGAAAGGATCGATATAGTTGACTAGAGGGGGGGGGGTGAATAGGCAACTAACAATTTTTAGCTTTTCTTTACCAATTTCAACTTTGCATCAAAGTATGTTGTCTAGATATGCAACTAGGTGAGCAACCTATATGATGCGATAACAACAAGCACACAAGCATGCAAGGGATGCAACACAAATAAGCTTGCACAAGTAAAGGTGAGAGATAACCAAAAGTGGAACCGATGGAGACGAGGATGTGTTACCGAAGTTCCTTCCTTTTGAGGGGAAGTACGTCTCCGTTAGAGCGGTGTGGAGGCACAATGCTCCCCAAGAAGAAACTAGGGCCACCGTATTCTCCTCACGCCCTCACACAGTGCGAGATGCCGTGATTCCACTATTGGTGCCCTTGGAGGCGGCGACCGAACCTTTACAAACAAGGTTGGGGCAATCTCCACAATTTAATTGGAGGTTCCCAGCGACACCACAAAGCTTCACCACAATGGACTATGGCTCCGCGGTGACCTCAACCGTCTAGGGTGCTCAAACACCCAAGGGTAACAAGATCCGCAACGGATTAGTGGGGGGAATCAAATTTCTCTTGGTGGAAGTGTAGATCGGGGCCTTCTCAACCAATCCCGAGCAAATCAACAAGTTTGATTGGCTAAGGAGATAGATCGGGCGAAAATGAAGCTTGAAGCAACAATGGAACTTGGGGATGGAAGAGGTGAGTCTTCTTGGAGAAGAAGACCCCCTTATATAGTGGGGGGACAATTCCAACCGTTACCCACCACTCAGCCTGCGGCCCGTGGTACTACCGCACCACAGGAGCGGTACTACCGTGGGCGCGGCAGAGCCTGGACCTGAACAGAAGAGCACTGACAGGGCGCGGTAGAACCGCTGGCATGGTACTACCGCAGGGCAGCCACGGTCCAGGCACTGTAGGCACGAATATAAAAAATTATATCCGTGACTACCTCCGCTGAGATTTTATCGATGCAAAAATCCGACACAGTACTACCGCAACCCAGGTGTGGTACTACCGTGCAGGGTGCGGATGTAAAAAATTACATCCGCCCCTACCTCCGCCCATGCTGTTGTGCCTGGCCTGGCGGCACAGTACTACCACGCCAGAGCAATAATACCGCGTAGGGCGCATATGTAAAAAATTACATCCGCCCCTACTACCGCTTGCGCAGTAGCGCCAGGCCAGAGCTCACAATACTACCGCTCAGAAGGAGCGGTACTACCATGGGAGCCCACGGTAGTGTCAGGACCCCGACTCTGCCACATCGATCTAGCATGTAACACCTCATATCACTTTGCGGCCTCACGCACGGTATTCCCACGGGTGTCGCCTTACCTTTGCCCGGGACCGTTTGCGCCTTTTGGCACACGTATATGACAATGTCGCTAGCATCCATATGATAAGGAGCCCGGGCTGACATGGCTAGCCGTAAACCCAAAGTGGCACTAACTTACAGGGACAGGCATCCATGACCCAGCATCGAACGTGTCGGTCATCAGCGAGTGAATCCAGGCTGTAGCACTGGGCTAGCAGGACTCCGGTGAACCGGGCTGTAGCGGGCTAACAGGACTCCGGTATTCATCGCGTGACATTTCCCCGAAGGGACAGACACAGGAACGAAGAAGGACACATGCCGGTCAGCCTAAGTGTTCCGGAGTAGTAGCAAGCTACCATGGCTCAGTGGAGACACTAGGAGACATTTCCCGGTAAGAGAGGCTACTAAGGATAAACAACTAGATAGCCAGATCCCACACATACCAAGCATTTCAATAACATACACACAATATGCTCGATATGTGCAAATACAACATGGCATCACAACATGACTCTACGACACAAGTAAGTATTCAATAGGCTCCGAGGAGCGAGATATTACAAACAGGGGTCTCACGACCCAACATTCAGAGCATACAAATCAAAGCACAAGCGGAAGCTATCATGTCTGAGTACAGACATCTATAAATGAAAAAGACTTGAAAGCCTGACTGTCTACCAGATCCTGCCGAGGCACAAGATCGTAGCTGAGGTAACAAGCTAAACGTCGAAGTCCACGCGGAATTACTAGTGAGACTGAAGTCTCTCTGCAAAAACATAAAATAGGCAAACGTGAGTACAAATGTGCCCAGCAAGACTTACATCAGAACTAACTACATATGCATCATTATCAACAAAGGGGATGGTGGGGTTTAACTGCAGCAAGCCAGCTTTGACTCGGTGGCTATCCTAAACTACGACTGCAAGTAACTCTTTTGAGGTGGCGCACACGAGTCCACATATTCACCATATCAATACACCACTATGGATCCGCTCCCATCTCCCTACGAGAACGCCATCCATAGCACTCACGCTTATCTTGCGTATTTTAGAGTATCCACTTTCACTTGTCTATGAACTGATATAGGCAACCCAGAAGTCCTTTTCCGCGGACACGGCTATTCGAATAGATGATATTAACCCTGCAGGGGTGTACTTCTTCATACATGTTTCCACCACTTAGCGTCTGCACACGACATGTGCTCGGCAGACTTCAAGCGAAAGCCGACGTGGGTGTAGACCACGACCTACCTAAACACTCAAGTCTCTAGTCCAGGTTTATCGCCTATTCGGGTTCCATCCATGAGGAGATCCGGCCGGAGTTTCGCTCACAGCCCCAAACGATGTGAACAGGGTTCCCGAGACACCAAACGGGCATCCGGTACACCGTGCCATGTACCTACCGCATCACAGCCCACCCCTACGGTCAGCGCTGTCCACGGCCTCCAGTAAGCTACAAACACCAGAAACTACTTGCAACTCCTGGACAGAGGACTAGGGTGAATAAGAAGTCGAGCGGGGTCATATTTCAGGGCCCAATGTATGGTAGTAGCTGAATCATGGATCACAAACACAGAACTCAGTTCCTGAGGACGGCTGCAATGAGACAACCCACCATGTACTCCTACATGGCCTCTCACCGCTACCTTTACCAAAACGTGTTCACACACTTAGCTCACACACAGTAGGACATGTTCACACACCTCTGATTCATCCCCGATGAATCAGACCTGACTCAACTCTAAGCAGTAGCAGGCATGACAAACAAACATGAATGAGTAGGCACAACAGGGCTCAGACAACTCCTACTCATACTAGTGGGTTTCATCTATTTACTGTGGCAATGACAGGTCATGCAGAGGATAAAGGGGTTCAGCTACCGCAGCAAGTAACAGTTGAATCGTTGTTGTCCTAATGTAGTAAAAGAGAGCAGGAGCGAGAGAGTGGGATTGTATCGGAATGAACAAGGGGGTTTTGCTTGCCTGGAACTTCTGAAGATAACATTGAGTCTTCATCAGTGTCAACGATCACAACGTCGGAACATCGTCTATCGGGAGGGAACAGATACCGGCAACAAAGAAGAAATACAATCAATGCAATGCACAACATGATGCATGCTCATGACATGGCAATATGAAGGTGTTTTGGGCTAATGCACTTAGCTATGATTTAAATGAAGTTGGTTTGAATACAAGATTCAAATTCAAACTCCATATGTGATAGTTTAAATGCCATTTATTTGTTTTGTCCAAAACGGAGGACAAACATTGTTCAAACATGCATGAAAATGGTACAGATGGATTCCTTGAATTTTTCTGATAATTTTTCATATATAATTTATTTAATTTGGAGTTACGGTTGAATTTCTATGAATTTTAGAAGTTTATACAATTTTCTGGAATTTATAAATCATTTCCTAATTTATTTTAATTCCAGAAAGGAATTATTGCGTCAGCATGACCTCATGCTGACCTCAGCAGGTCAACGGGCGCCGTCCAGGTCAAACTGACCTGTGGGCCCTGCGTGTCAGTGTCTGGACTAACTAACCTAATTAAAATTAACCCTAACTAACTTGGTTAGCCGGGCGGGGCCCGCATGTCAGTGGGAGAGAGGGGAGAGTCAAACCGGGCAGTGGGGTCAACCCACGTCGGTCAAGGGTCAACAGTCGCCGGCGTTTAGCCGACGGCGAGCCCGACGCGGCGGCGAGAGTGGTTTTGGCCGTTCCGGCAACCAAACGAGCCGCGGAGGGTGGCTATGGGTAGCTGGGAACATGCCGCAACTTCTGCTGGAGTTGGTTGGGGTCGGGGTGGCCGGAATCGGCGCTGGCGACGAGCTCGGCGGCGGCCGAAGCTCGGGTGCAAGTGGGGATGGGGCTGCGGTGCGCAAACGAGCGCGGCGAGGTGCCTCGGAGGCTCTACGCGATGCGAGGAGCGCGTTGGGCGCATGCCCGGGACCAAATGGTCACCGGAGCATCACCGGCAACGAGTGCGGGCGGCGACGCGTGCGGTTGGATGTGGTGCGGCAGCTACAGCGTGCGAGAGAGGGAGCGGAGAGGGGGAGCAGGAGCAGGAGCTCACGGCGATGACGACGGAACGCTCGGCGAGGTCGGGGACGGTCCGGAGCCGACGAATTTGACGGTGATGGCCGGCGGGTCCGAGGTAGAAGACGAGCCCGGTGAGGTCGTTCGGGGGCTTCTGGAGGGGCGTGGCTCGGTGAGGTGGGTCGAGGACGGAGTGGCGGAGCTGGTGGGCTGGTCGGGGAAGCGAGGGAGGCCCGGTGGCCGTGGTGGCGGTGGACGGCGGCGACGAGCGCGCTCGGGCGCGAGAGGGAGAGAGCAGAGAAGGGAGAAGGGGTCGGGAGAGAGTGAGAGAGAGGAGCGAGGGGGCTGCGTGGCTTCACCCGAAGAGGCCAGGGCGAAGCGGCAAGCAGGAGGTGGCCGGGGCAACGTCGGCGCTCGCCACGCCTCGCCTCTGTCCTTCTGGCGAGGGAGGAAGACGACAGGGGAGGAGAGATGGGCTGGGCCAACAGTGTTGGGCCGCCAGGTGGGTGGGCCTCAGGTAAGCGTCAGGTAAGTTCCTTCTCTCTCTCTCTTTTATTTCCATTTAATTCTGTTTTCTATTTTCTGTAGTTTGTTTTGATTTAGTTTTAGACACTAAATCATTTTTATTGCTTCTGATAATTATGGTAGAGACTAGTAGGATTATTCCAAAGCCCTTCATCAAAGATCAGAATTATTGGACATATATTAATTAATTAAGAAATATATATCCAATGCAAATAGTTATTTATTTAATTCAAAGGCCCAAAATGATTAACTCTGAGATACCAAAAATATTGTTTTGAGTTTTACCTCTTTGCAATATTTTCAGGGACTAAGAGGAACATTTTCTTGGACTTCTTTGAGAAGATTTTAATGTGGATCATTTTTAGAAGGTTTCTGAGGCTTTGAAAATCCCTCAATTCAAATTTCATTTGAATTTAAAACATGATGCTCACATGAAGGTCTAGCCTAGTGCATAACAGGACCAGGGATGTGACAACTCACCCCCACTAAACAAAAATCTCGTCCCGAGATTTAAGCGTAGGGTAAGACGAAAGGAAAACGCCAACTAACATAATCTTCATGATCCAGGGTGCATTCCATAAGAGTGTTGATTTGATCACCATCATTGTCTCGACGTCTTGCTCTGGAAACTCCAACCAACATGACAACGAGAGGAGAAGGAAACTCTAGAAGGGTCGATCTTCTCGAAGATCGAACAACTCAGGATTAACTCACGGAATAAGACATAGCAACCTCTCTTGAGCTGAGAGACGAAGCACACATCTAGAGGGATGGAGTGAAACGGATGACGAAGGTTTACCAGGTAGGCAACAATTCCACACCTAAGAGGGTGGTGAACGGTTGTCAACGTAGCGAGGAGTTGAGTTGCCATGATACCACAACGAGACACCTTAGGAACCGTGACTCGTAGATATATCCCCTTAAGTGGCAAAAAGAATTACCTTTGATTCAAAGATCATTGAAACTCTTTAAACCAACCTAAGGCAATTCTCGACCGATCGTTTGGAGGGGGTCGGTAGAATGGTATACTCGGACTTGGATGATGTGGATTACCTTGTTGAAGACAACGTAATGGATGAATTTGCTTACCACCGGAAATGGAAGAGACCCATGGTAGAATGGCACATTGGCGGTGCAAACTGGGAACAAAATGCAAATGCTGGGAATGATTCTGGTAACTGGGGAAGAACCCAACAATAGAGAGTGGATCCATTGTTTGAGAAGTTATAGCGTAACCGAGGAAATCTGGGGCAATCCCAGTTAGTGTCGCTGATAACACCTAGAGCTTATACGTGCTCTCAAGAACTTGAGCATTTCCATAATCATCAAGGTTTTACCAATATCCGTGTCAAGGATCCTGGCAACACAACTTGCTACCATGATGAAAGATGATGGATGATGCAGATGCAAAGGAAGATAACACTTTCTCAGATTTCACCTTAGCGAGGCCAAGGAACCAAAATCTGCATGATCGACCGAGAGACATTTAGCACTCGGCTTCTAATGTTCTCCTTGATGTGCTAGTGTAACCCATTCATAGATATGGTTTGATATCTAAAACATCAAGTAAAAAGGTCGGACTTCGGAACACAGAAATCCATAAGGAACAACTACTAGAATAAGTTCTATGAGATCCTTATGGGGAGGTGGCCAACTTCCTCAATCAAGATATTATAATAACAGGTCTTCCGGCGGGGTGTGTTGGCCACGACATCCACTTTACCGGTTATCGCGAGACCAATATTATAGTTCTTGGGAAATGTTCCAACCCATCATTTCTGCCTGAGATTCAGATCTGGTTGGTGTCAGGATATTCCAGACTCATCGAGTCTAGGAAGAAAAACGAAAGTTTGCAACACAAATCGACGAGATGACGTTGCAAGATTCTCGGGAAATGAATTACGATAGCAAGCTCCAAAACATGAGCTGGTTCTGCTACAACATGTGAACATGTTGTCCAAGACAAGCATGACCACAAAGTAGTCTTATAATAAAACACTACCGAGTTCAGGAGGGGATCCATCATCGAGGATATCGAAGTCCTTGCATAAGGTATACTCTTAAGAAGGAACTTCTTCTCCTTGAACAAATCAATCAGTGGCTTGGTGTGCTAGGGACACATATAGAATGGAGGTTGCAAGTCTCCAGACCACAGAATACTTCGCACGTATGCATGACTGACTTGGGATGATTCCAGAGGAAGCAAAACTAACTTTCTCAAATTCACGGCAGCAACTTTCACCAGATGCACGTGTATAAGAGGAAGTCACTCCTTTCATCAAACAAATACTTCATGAGCTAGCATGAAGAAAATGCTTTCAAAAGTTTCCAACACTAACTTGTTGTCCAACAAGATCATGGAGGAGACAAAATGCTACTGATGGGCTCAACAACAACTCATCGGAATTTCCATATCATTGGACTTCCACCATCATGCGAACACGATGATAGCATTGGTCAGACCAAAGATGTAATGGTGTATGCTCGAGGGATCAACCACGAGTAAGACAACATTACGAGCATCGTTGGTACTGATTTGATTTGACGATAGCCCACACTCAAATCAAAGGATTGATAAGACAATAGGTCCAGCAACTGATCACAGGGACCAATCGACTAAGATATCATCTTTCTTCAACACACACTACACAAGAATATCCCTTTGGAACGGACTAAGTCAGACAAGCTTTTATCTTCCAACTCTCCAAGTTGTTGTCTAGCTTAACCAACTAGCTCAGGGATATCTAACACCGATTCTTGGAGAGAAGGTGGTTCATAAGAAACCAACTTGATCACGAGCTCAACACAGCGGTCAGGTGACAACCTGGTAATACTTCCGAGAAGATCTTCAGAAAATCACGAACCACCGGTATGTTACTAAGCTCGAGAACAATCTTGCTTTCCAGGGCAAGACGATATGATCAAATAAGCAAGGATTTGAATAATCCTAACTCATTGATCGAAGAGTGCACCGGAAATAAGGACTAGGTAGCACGAACAGTCTTAGAATGATGATTCAAGAACCAACAAGCTAATAATGAAATTATTGTCCTTTAACTACCAAGCAACAAGGTTGCTAGGAGTATTGATTTCACACATCACGATTCACTTGTCGACATTCCGGTTACAATAACACAGGAACCGAGGAATGAACAATGATGGCAAGAAGTATCACTGTACCAAGAGTTCATAGGGTGGTGTGCAATTCCTATAACATTCCCGATATAAAGATGGTAATACTCCAAGGTAGAGCAGAACAAAAGCTGGATTAGCAATTTGATCTGCGAAGCACAACTTCTTTGACCCAATCCTGGA
The DNA here is from genome assembly GCF_018294505.1 of Triticum aestivum. Lineage (NCBI taxonomy): Eukaryota > Viridiplantae > Streptophyta > Magnoliopsida > Poales > Poaceae > Triticum > Triticum aestivum. Next base: position 134,543,599 of record NC_057804.1, on the reverse strand, counting down.
TATGGAAGAGGTACTGGAGTTTGTTTCTCCTAGACATTCCGCGATAGAATGGCTTGACGGACCACAAGAGTAATAGGCATCGATAAACGAACGCACGCATACTCTTGACTATCAATTGATAGACGAAGGTCAGTAGACAACTAAAAAGGGATAACTCAAAGGAACATATAACTTCCTGAGTTGTGGATGCATAGATTAGTATGTCGAACCAAGTTCAACATAATTCTTCCGGATAACCCATGCAGAAAGGTTGAGCTGGCAGAGTCACAACATAGCATGGAGAACTCATCAAGAGCACTCTGGTTGTGATCGTTCAGTTCAACGAGGAACTTCTGCCATAAGTAGTTCATGGTATTTGGAAGAAGAAGATACCACGGACTTCAAGGACTATCGCAAAGGTTACTAATAACCTAAGGGAGCTAGCAATTACTATCAACATGAAGTAAGTAGGGTGAATCTTGGGTTCAAAACCCAAGGGGTAGAATACCTACTACTAAGTGGCATCATGGGATGCTTTCGAGAATAAAAGCCAGAATCATCACACTGGGACACAAAACATGGCTAGACTACTAGATGATCCCCTGAGACACCTAGGGTCATAATAATAACTCCAACATAAAGGTCGAGGCAGTAGAGTACCTCAACTCAACAATTTGTGTGATTAACCTGGCCTAAAAGACATTGAAACCAGAGGAAAAGGATTTTGCAAATGCATCAGACTCTTTGGAAACCTGGGATGACTCGGACAGCATAACGGCTGTAAATGCTCAGAAAAGATTTGAGACATTCACAAAAATGGTGGCATAACCACTCAGAAGCACAATATCAAGGTTTCGAGATCAACAGTTAACATACAGAAGTAATAGGAACTGAAACGAGGCTTAAGTCCAACAATCTTACAAGTCTACAGATTAGAAACACGTGATCCTGATGGAAAGAAGAGATAGCCTAGTTCTTAATCCCCGTAGGAAAGATAAGATGACTCAGATCAGAAGGGCATAAAGTATAAGGAGTAAAAAGAGCCTTACGTTCCATTCCACAATCAATTCCCTTATATAACTAAAGAATTTCTAGACTCAACTTCGACCAGTTTGGCTTGGTAATCCTACAGGCAGTCAAGCTCTAATACCAACGCTGTCAGGACCCCGACTCAATGCCACATCGATCTAGCATGTAACACCTCATATCACTTTGCGGCCTCACGCACGGTATTCCCACGGGTGTCGCCTTACCTTTGCCCGGGACCGTTTGCGCCTTTTGGCACACGTATATGACAGTGTTGCTAGCATCCATATGATAAGGAGCCCGGGCTGACATGGCTAGCCGTAAACCCAAAGTGGCACTAACTTACAGGGACAGGCATCCATGACCCAGCATCGAACGTGTCGGTCATCAGCGAGTGAATCCAGGCTGTAGCACTGGGCTAGCAGGACTCCGGTGAACCGGGCTGTAGCGGGCTAACAGGCCTCCGGTATTCATCGCGTGACATTTCCCCGAAGGGACAGACACAGGAACGAAGAAGGACACATGCCGGTCAGCCTAAGTGTTCCGGAGCAGTAGCAAGCTACCATGGCTCAGTGGAAACACTAGGAGACATTTCCCGGTAAGAGAGGCTACTAAGGATAAACAACTAGATAGCCAGATCCCACACATACCAAGCATTTCAATAACATACACACAATATGCTCGATATGTGCAAATACAACATGGCATCACAACATGACTCTACGACACAAGTAAGTATTCAATAGGCTCCGAGGAGCGAGATATTACAAACAGGGGTCTCACGACCCAACATTCAGAGCATACAAATCAAAGCACAAGCGGAAGCTATCATGTCTGAGTACAGACATCTATAAATGAAAAAGACTTGAAAGCCTGACTGTCTACCAGATCCTGCCGAGGCACAAGATCGTAGCTGAGGTAACAAGCTAAACGTCGAAGTCCACGCGGAATTACTAGTGAGACTGAAGTCTCTCTGCAAAAACATAAAATAGGCAAACGTGAGTACAAATGTACCCAGCAAGACTTACATCAGAACTAACTACATATGCATCATTATCAACAAAGGGGATGGTGGGGTTTAACTGCAGCAAGCCAGCTTTGACTCGGTGGCTATCCTAAACTACGACTGCAAGTGACTCTTTTGAGGTGGCGCACACGAGTCCACATATTCACCATATCAATACACCACTATGGATCCGCTCCCGTCTCCCTACGAGAACGCCATCCATAGCACTCACGCTTATCTTGCGTATTTTAGAGTATCCACTTTCACTTGTCTATGAACTGATATAGGCAACCCAGAAGTCCTTTTCCGCGGACACGACTATTCGAATAGATGATATTAACCCTGCAGGGGTGTACTTCTTCATACATGTTTCCACCACTTAGCGTCTGCACACGACATGTGCTCGGCAGACTTCAAGCGAAAGCCGACGTGGGTGTAGACCACGACCTACCTAAACACTCAAGTCTCTAGTCCAGGTTTATCGCCTATTCGGGTTCCATCCATGAGGAGATCCGGCCGGAGTTTCGCTCACAGCCCCAAACGATGTGAACAGGGTTCCCGAGACACCAAACGGGCATCCGGTACACCGTGCCACGTACCTACCGCATCACAGCCCACCCCTACGGTCAGCGCTGTCCACGGCCTCCAGTAAGCTACAAACACCAGAAACTACTTGCAACTCCTGGACAGAGGACTAGGGTGAATAAGAAGTCGAGCGGGGTCATATTTCAGGGCCCAATGTATGGTAGTAGCTGAATCATGGATCACAAACACAGAACTCAGTTCTTGAGGACGGCTGCAATGAGACAACCCACCATGTACTCCTACATGGCCTCTCACCGCTACCTTTACCAAAACGTGTTCACACACTTAGCTCACACACAGTAGGACATGTTCACACACCTCTGATTCATCCCCGATGAATCAGACCTGACTCAACTCTAAGCAGTAGCAGGCATGACAAACAAACATGAATGAGTAGGCACAACAGGGCTCAGACAACTCCTACTCATACTAGTGGGTTTCATCTATTTACTGTGGCAATGACAGGTCATGCAGAGGATAAAGGGGTTCAGCTACCGCAGCAAGTAACAGTTGAATCGTTGTTGTCCTAATGCAGTAAAAGAGAGCAGGAGCGAGAGAGTGGGATTGTATCAGAATGAACAAGGGGGTTTTGCTTGCCTGGCACTTCTGAAGATAACATTGAGTCTTCATCAGTGTCAACGATCACAACGTCGGAACATCGTCTACCGGGAGGGAACAGATACCGGCAACAAAGAAGAAATACAATCAATGCAATGCACAATATGATGCATGCTCATGACATGGCAATATGAATGTGTTTTGGGCTAATGCACTTAGCTATGATTTAAATGAAGTTGGTTTGAATACAAGATTCAAATTCAAACTCCATATGTGAGAGTTTAAATGCCATTTATTTGTTTTGTCCAAAACAGAGGACAAACATTGTTCGAACATGCATGAAAATGGTTTAGATGGATTCCTTGAATTTTTCTGATAATTTTTCATATATAATTTATTTAATTTGGAGTTACGGTTGAATTTCTATGAATTTTAGAAGTTTATACAATTTTCTAGAATTTATAAATCATTTCCTAATTTATTTTAATTCCAGAAAGGAATTATTGCGTCAGCATGACCTCATGCTGACCTCAGCAGGTCAACGGGCGCCGTCCAGGTCAAACTGACCTGTGGGCCCTGCGTGTCAGTGTCTGGACTAACTAACCTAATTAAAATTAACCCTAACTAACTTGGTTAGCCGGGCGGGGCCCGCATGTCAGTGGGAGAGAGGGGAGAGTCAAACCGGGCAGTGGGGTCAACCCACGCCGGTCAAGGGTCAACGGTCGCCGGCGTTTAGCCGACGGCGAGCCCGACGCGGCGGCGAGAGTGGTTTTGGCCGTTTCGGCAACCAAACGAGCCGCGGAGGGTGGCTATGGGTAGCTGGGAACATGCCGCAACTTCTGGTGGAGTCGGTTGGGGTCGGGGCGGCCGGAATCGGCGCCGGCGACGAGCTCGGCGGCGGCCGAAGCTCGGGTGCAACTGGGGATGGGGCTGCGGTGCGCAAACGAGCGCGGCGAGGTGCCTCGGAGGCTCTACGCGATGCGAGGAGCGCGTTGGGCGCATGCCCGGGACCAAATGGTCACCGGAGCATCACCGGCGACGAGTGCGGGCGGCGGCGCGTGCGGTTGGATGTGGTGCGGCAGCTACAGCGTGCGAGAGAGGGAGCGGAGAGGGGGAGCAGGAGCAGGAGCTCACGGCGATGATGATGGAACGCTCGGCGAGGTCGGGGACGGTCCGGAGCCGACGAATTTGACGGTGATGGCCGGCGGGTCCGAGGTAGAAGACGAGCCCGATGAGGTCGTTCGGGGGCTTCTGGAGGGGCGTGGCTCGGTGAGGTGGGTCGAGGACGGAGTGGCGGAGCTGGTGGGCTGGTCGGGGAAGCGAGGGAGGCCCGGTGGCCGTGGTGGCGGTGGACGGCGGCGACGAGCGCGCTCGGTCGCGAGAGGGGGAGAGCAGAGAAGGGAGAAGGGGTCGGGAGAGAGTGAGAGAGAGGAGCGAGGGGGCTGCGTGGCTTCACCCGAAGAGGCCAGGGCGAAGCGGCAAGTAGGAGGTGGCCGGGGCGGCGTCGGCGCTCGCCACGCCTCGCCTCTGTCCTTCTGGCGAGGGAGGAAGACGACAGGGGAGGAGAGATGGGCTGGGCCAACAGTGTTGGGCCGCCAGGTGGGTGGGCCTCAGGTAAGCGTCAGGTAAGTTCCTTCTCTCTCTCTCTCTTATTTCTATTTAATTCTGTTTTCTATTTTCTGTAGTTTGTTTTGATTTAGTTTTAGACACTAAATCATTTTTATTGCTTCTGATAATTATGGTAGGGACTAGTAGGATTATTCCAAAGCCCTTCATCAAAGATCAAAATTATTGGACATATATTAATTAATTAAGAAATATATATCCAATGCAAATAGTTATTTATTTAATTCAAAGGCCCAAAATGATTAACTCTGAGATACCAAAAATATTGTTTTGAGTTTTACCTCTTTGCAATATTTTCAGAGACTAAGAGGAACATTTTCTTGGACTTCTTTGAGAAGATTTTAATGTGGATCATTTTTAGAAGGTTTCTGAGGCTTTGAAAATCCCTCAATTCAAATTTCATTTGAATTTAAAACATGATGCTCACATGAAGGTCTAGCCTAGTGCATAATAGGACCAGGGATGTGACAGGTAGTACCGTGCCGGAGCCCGGTACTACCGCTGGCGCCTGCGGTAGTAAAGCTCTAGGGAGCAGTACTACCGCCAGCCTGTGAACAGCAACACTCGGAGTCCTTCATTTCACAAAGACATGGTGAGACGGAGGAAACTCCAAAGAGCCAAAGGAAAGGCGGTGCAAAGGGAACGTGTACGTGAGATTCCATCCAAACCTTTCCAAAGCGGACCCCCTCTTAATAGTATGACTTTCCTATGACTCAACTCCACCGAAAAGAAATGTAGAGAAACATGTCTTCAATAATCTTCGAGGGGCATCAAATCGTCTAGTGCTTAGTCATGATATATCTGAAAAGCTCAATGCACACGATTAGTCCGCAAAAGCATTGTCATCAATCACCAAAACTACTAAGGGACAAGTATGCCCTTACAATCTCCCCCGTTTTGGTGGATTGATGACAATACGGGATTTTCACATAAAGATAACGAATGAGGCATCGGCAAACTCACCATCTATAAAATATAGACATGCTCCCCCTAGATGTGTGCATTCTAGTGATGTGCTTTGGACCGCACGACACACATACTAGGATCAACACCCCCCCTATATTTTATAGACAAGGCATATCTTGCAATAGTAAAATCATCATTAAGTAAGTAGGCAAGAAGATAGATATGACTAAGTAACGAAGACATAAAGATAAGTAGGAGTGCATATGTCTTACACCAAATGATAGAACTTAGTCTCACAAGCACAACCAAACCAAAGCAAATGAAGTTCAATAGATGGAAAGCAAAGCGACAAGGCGAAACACACGACACATGACACACGACACGCAAATCCTACACTCTCTCCCCCTTTGGCATCGAGACACCAAAAAGGCAAAGAGGGCACCTACGACAAAGGTGGTAGCTCAGGCGTAAACCGACTCCTCGTCGCCAGAATCAGTAGCAGGAATGGTCTCCTCCTCAGAATCAGTCCACTTGTAGCCCTGCTTAGCCATCCAGGCAGCCTCGGGGGTGATGTGCTTCTCAGATCCGCTAGACACGTCCTCGCCGTACGCCCTCAAGATCCTCTTGTTGCGACGGCGACACTCCTTCTGAGCAACATGGGCCTTGTACTGACCCTGGGTCTGTATGTAGAACAACCTCTTCATCTTGATCTTCAGCTTCTTTGCCCAAGAGGGCTCAGCAGAGGAAGGAGTGTAACCAGCACAACGGTCCTCAGCAACTTCTTCCTCCTCAATCTCCTCCTCATCCACAGCCATCTTGGCAGCCTCAGCAGTAGTGGTGGTGTTAGCCCATTGGCTCTTAATGCGGAGCTTGATGGGCTCATGACGAATCCAGCCTGGGGCTTCAAACTCATCATTGGGATAGAGCTTCTCCCAAGTCTTGGAGATCAAGTGAAACAGGTAAGGCCCATAGATGGGGACCTTACGGTTGAACACGGCAAACTGAAGCTCACACCACATGATATGTGAGACATCAAGTGGCTGAATCTGAGCCTGACGAGCCTCCTCAAAAATGAGCATCATGTCAACAAGGTAAGCATGCACCTGGCCCATGTCACCAATGCGTGGGAAGAGGGTGTTGCAGAAGAGACGATGCATGATGTCAAGTAAGGGGTTCAGCACCCACACCTGCTTCTTGCTGGGAAGTCTTCTGAACAAGGAAGGGCATGAGCTTGTTCTTGTTGGTAGACTCAGAGTTGGCATGAGGGCGGACTCCAATGGGCGTGTCGAGCCCTTCATCTGGAACTTGAAGCAACTCCATGAACTCCTTCCGTTTAGCAGACATTTGTCGACCATTGGTCATCCAAGTCATGGTCCTTGCTTCATCGATGTCAAAGTGAACTGAAGCAAAGAACTGAGCCACAATTTCTGGATCAAAGTCCATGTGAAAAGTAAGCATGTGCTCAATGCCGAACTGCTCCACCGGATCCAAGGCCTCTCCAATGTAGCCACGGTTCTTGTCCTGCCTCATATGATGCATGTCAATCCAGTGAACTTCCACATAGATGTTCTGCTTGGCCGTGATCACATCTAGATAGATAAGATTCTGCTGCTTGGTCCAGAAGAGATCATTGCCTCTGAAGTTAGCCCGGGGATTCACATATGGATTGAGCTTCCTTCGAATGACGAACTCGGCATGAGGCATCTCATCCATGCCCATGACGGGATCCTTCTGCTTGGTGGTGGTGTGCTTGGTCCTGCGTTGGGAGGCAAAGGACCCCTCTGGAACTTCATCTTGGTTGCGCAGCCGCTTGACCCTGTGTCACGGCTGGGATTCGAGCGATGAGCATGGGAACTGGAACCACCACCTAGACACAAAACACAAGAACACGCACGAGAAACAAGAAGGATCAATGCAAATGCCAAGGTCAAAGCCAAAAAGAAACAAATAAGCATGAGATTTGGACAGAAAAAGAGCTCAGGATGCATCTACGGTAGTACCGGGCCGTTGTATGGATGTAAAAAATTACATCCGCACCAGCCGCGGTAGTACTGTGCCGGGGTGGCATGGTAGTACCGCACCTGGAGCGGAAGTAATTTTTTACTTCAGTGCTCCAAGCGGTAGTACCGCACCAAGGAGCGGAAGTACCGCTCCAAGGAGCGGAAGTACTGCGTGGAGCCAGTTACGAGCGAGGGTGCGGTAGTACCGCTCCAGGAGGAGCGGTAGTATCGCGCGGATTGAAAAACATTACAGGAGTCGCAGATCTGGATCTAGAACCTCCGCACGTCTACATCGGTACTACCGTTGATCAAACGGAACTATTTTGACAATCCAAAGAACAAGCTTACTACACTACCACGCTCCTATGAATTCCACTTGCACAGATTTAGCCAAAAATCTCAAGAACACCACATGCATCTCCCCAATACCTAGAAGCACAAGAAAGGAAGAAAAGGAGAGGAACTTGGGGAAAAACCTTGGTCCATGGCAAGGGGGCGAGGTGGGGAACGATCTCACCGGTCGGAATGCGAGGAGAGCGTCCGGAGACGGAGATCCGACGAGGGCCTCCAGCGCCGTTCTTGGGGAGGAGAGAGAGAGACGGGGTGGGGAATAGATATGAATGGGTATGGGGGAGTTAGAACTCCCCCTGCCCCACTCTTAACCCTCACCCGCTCGCGTGGGCACTGAAGTACCGCGGGTCATCGTGGTAGTACCGCCCGAGCGGAAGTACCGCACGCTGGGCGGTAGTACCGCTCTTCCAGCGGCAGTAAAAAATTACTGCCGCGATGGAAGCGGTAGTACCGTGCCCCTGGGAAGGAACTGTGCACACGCAGAGCCACCAACTCCTGCAGTAGTACCGTGGCTCGCCACGGTAGTACCGTAACCCCAAGAAAGTGCAAGTTTCACACGAGAGGGAAAAGGCATTTGCAAGACAACCTTCAGAAACACTGAACAACCAAGAAGCAAGCACAAATGATGACACAAACACGGCATAGAGAAGAGGAAAGCACAAGACAACAAAGACCAACAAACTGACCACAACTCTCACGAAGAGAGGGTGGTGGCCGAGGCCACCTATGTATGAGTCACTTGGTATGGCACCGCGAAGAATTATCCTTGGGCCCATGACCAAGACTCGTCTTTGGAGCACATGTACCATCAAAAATGGCAAATGTGAAATGTCTGATCAATTTATGCATAATGGGGGGAGGGAAAGTTCATTGAGAGAACAATACTCCCCCTATGTCCATGCCTACACCTAGACAAGATAGCATGATGAGTATGGTGGGGTGTGCAAGGGTTCAAACCACATTGCTCGAATCAATGATATTTAGCTCATGCCTTAAATCGCGAAATCTTGCTTCATCCAAGGGCTTCGTGAAAATATCTGCAAGGTTATCATGAGTGTTGACATACTTGAGCTTGATCTCCCCTCGCCTAATGTGATCCCGAATGAAGGGATACCGAATCTCAATATGCTTTGTCTAGAAGTGTTGCACCGGGTTGAGAGAGATCTTGATGGCACTTTAATTATCACACCAAAGAGGCACTTCGTCAAAAATGACATCGTAATCCTTCAAAGTTTGCCTCATCCATAGGAGCTGAGCACAACAACTACCGGCAGCCACATACTCCGCTTCGGTGGACGAGAGAGATACACAACTTTGCTTCTTAGAAGACCAACTCACTAAAGAGTAACCAAGCAATTGGCACCCTCCGGAGGTGGACTTCCTATCCACTTTGTCTCCCGCCCAATCTGAATCCGTATAGCCCAAAATATCAAAGTTGGCTCCTCTTGGGTACCATAAGCCAAAGTTTGGGGTATGAGCCAAATATCCAAAGATTCGCTCGACCGCTACAAAGTGGCTTTCCTTAGGTGCGGCTTGAAACCGTGCACAAATTCCCACACTCAACATGATATCCGGTCTAGATGCACAAAGGTAAAGCAAGGAGCCAATCATGGAGTGATATACCTTTTGATCCACCGCTTTACCATTGGGATCAATGTCAAGTTGGCAGTTGACGGGCATTGGAGTGGAGGCCGGCTTGACATCACTTAGCTTGAATCTCTTGAGAATGTCTTGAGTGTATTTGGCTTGGTTGATGAAGGTTCCTTCTCTTCTTTGCTTGATTTCGAACCCGAGGAAGAACTTCAACTCTCCCATCATAGACATCTTGAATTTTGAGGTCATGAGAGCGGTAAATTCTTCATTGAAGGCTTTGTTAGGAGAACCAAAAATAATATCATCAACATATAGTTGGCACACAAGCAACTCCCCTTTGACCTTCTAGTAAAAAGAGTGGGGTCGATTTTCCCGATTTCGAACCCACGATCTTGTAACAACTCCGTAAGATGCTCATACCATGCACGTGGGGCTTGTTTAAGGCCATAGAGCGCCTTGTGGAGTTGGTACACATGATCGGGGAAATAGGGATCCTCGAACCCGGGGGGCTGTTTGACATATACCAATTCATTAATGGGACCATTAAGAAAAGCACTCTTCACATCCATTTGTTGCAACTTGAAATTATGATGAGAAGCATAAGAAATCAACAAACGAATAGATTCAAGGCGAGCAATAGGAGCAAAGGTTTCACCGTAGTCGATACCCTCGACTTGGGAGTAGCCTTGTGCCACCAAATGAGCCTTGTTGCGAACAATGATCCCATGAGCATCTTGCTTGTTCTTGAATATCCACTTGGTTCCAATGACATTATGATTCCCGGTTGGCCTTGGCACTAATTTCCACACTTGGTTGTGCTTGAAGTTGTTGAGTTCTTCATGCATGGCATTGAGCCAATCCGGGTCCTCGAGCGCCTCATAGAACTTTTGGGGTTCGACACAAGAAAAAAATGCGTGATGTTCACAATATTTTTCTATTGTCTACGAGTGCTTACCCCCTTTCTTAGGCTCCCAACCACATTCTCCATGAGATGACCTTTGGTAGTGTTTTTTATGGAAGCAATCTTTGCGGCACGACGCTCTAATTCCTCCTCGGATGTGAAAAGAGGAGGGGTAACTTGATCATCTTGAGCGTCGTCTTGAGTTTGTTCTTGATCTTGAGCTTGCTCTTGATCTTGAACTTGATCGAAGGGGAGAACTTGACCTTGGGCATCATTTGGTGGTTCACCACCATCTTGAGGTTGATCTTGCCCTTGATCTTGTTCATGAGGTTGAGGGCCTTCACTTTGTTCTTTGGAAGTGTGTGGGTCTTGGGTTGGTGATGGCTCCACTTGAGTGGAGCATTGTCCTTATCCTTCGGCCACAAGGGGTTCCTCAATGGGTAGGATATGACCAACACCCATTCTTCTTATGGCTTGGGGAGGAATTTCATCACCTACATCACAAGTACCACTTTGCTCCACTTGGGAGCCGTTATTCTCGTCAAACTCCACGTTACACGTCTCCTCAATGAGTCTGGTAGACTTGTTGAGGACACGGTAAGCATGAGAGTTTGTAGCATAACCAATAAATATGCCCTCATGAGCTCTAGCCTCAAATTTAGACAAACGAACACCTTTCTTGAGAATGAAACACTTACACCCGAACACCCGGAAGTACTTGAGGTTGGGCTTGTTACCAGTAAGTATTTCATAAGGAGTCTTGTTCAAGCCTTTGCGGAGATAGAGCCGATTGGATGCATGACATGTTGTTTTGATGGCTTTGGCCGAAAAGTTGTAAGAAGGCTTGAACTCCGCCATCATGGTCCTTGCCGCATCCATCAACGTCCGGTTCTTCATCTCCGCGACACCATTTTGTTGAGGGGTGTATGGTGCAGAATATTGATGTGTGATCCCCTCATCACTAAGAAACTCATCCAAGGTGTAGTTCTTGAACTCGGTACCGTTGTCACTCCTTATTGTCAAGATCTTTGCATCATGTTGACGTTGAGCTTCATTTGCAAAGTCGATGACGGTTTGTTGAGTCTCACTCTTCCTCTTGAAGAAATATACCCAAGTGTATCTTGAATAATCATCCACAATCACCAAGCAATACTTTCTACCCCCAAGACTATCAAAGGATGGAGGCCCAAAGAGATCCATGTGAAGGAGCTCCAAGGGTCTCTTCGAGTAGATGATAGTCGTGGGAAGGTGAGCCTTCTCATGTAGCTTTCCTTTGATACATCCACTGCAAGCACGATCTTTGGCAAAACTAACATTTGTTAGTCCATGGACATGGTCCCCTTGAGAAGACTTTGCAAAGATCTCATGTTGGCATGGGATAAACGGCGATGCCAAAGCCATCCCACATCAACTTTAGCCATTAGGCATGTCGCGGTCTTAGTGAGTCGCTCCGAAAAGTTAATCACATAAAGACCGTTCTCGACATGCCCAACAAAGGCTACTTTAAGAGTCTTGCTCGACAAGAGGGCCACGGTATCAATATCAAAGAAAGTGGCAAAGCCCATGAGTGCAAGTTGACGAACGGAAAGTAGATTGTAGGCAAGGGACTCAACAAGCATGACTTTCTCGATCGTGAGATCATGAGAAATGACAACCTTGCCAAGACACAATACCTTAGAAGACGAGGCATCAGCCCACTCGACATTGGTGGGCATAGATGGAATCTTTTGCACGTCCACCACCAAGTCCTTGCTTCCGGTCATATGATTTGTGGCTCCACTATCGAGAAACCATGATCCCCCACTGGAAGCAAACACCTACAAGAGATCAATGCTTGGTTTTAGGTACCCATTTTGTAATGGGTCCTTTGATGTTATTAACAAGGGTCTTAGGAACCCAAATAGACCATTCAATGTACTCATAAGGAGAACCAACAAATTTAGCAAAAACATGCCCATCACTAGCATGGCACAACACATAAGAGGGGTTAAAGTCGCCGGCTTTGTTGGAAGGGGTGGCATTGCCCTTTTTGACATCACCACCCTTCACATTGTTCTTCTTCTCCTTTGGAGCACCCTCTCCCTCCTTCACAAAAGTTTGCTTGAGAGGGGGAGGTCATTTGGTCTTGTCGTTCTTATTCTTGTTCTTGGAATTGGGTGCGAACCCAAATCCCTCTTTGGCCACAACTTCCTTTTGATTGCCCAAAAGGTCATGGAGGTTCTTCTCAACTTGTATGCACATCACAATGCCTTTCTCAAGTTGCTCCTTCAACTTGGCATCTCCTCCACAAGATGCACATGCTCACAACACGGGTTAGTAGCATTTGCATTATCAATTAATACCATATGAGGAAAAGTGGCTTTCTCCTTAGTTAGCTTCACTTGGAGTTGATCATGAGACTCCTTGAGGCTTGCATGAGTACCCTTCAAGACCTTGAGGGCCTTATCGAGTAAATCAAACTCCTCCTTGAGTCTAGCATGGTCAACCCCAAGTTTAGCCTTCTCGGAGCTTAGCACACGAGATACAACAAGAGCATGATCAAGATCTTTCTTTAATTTAGCATGGTCATTGTTGTGTGACTCCTCAAGAGCCAAACGGTGCACACACTCTTCCTCCAGAGCATTAGAAAGATCCGATATCTCATTGGCATATTCACGACTATGCCCTTCCATCTTAGAGATGGTTTCCTCATGAGCCTCGATCATGTCATTGGCTTCACCAAGTTTTTCCAAGAGAGAAACAAAGTGCTTCTTGGATTTTCCCTTGAGCTTACTCATAAAAGACTCAAATTCATTTACCTCCTCACTAGACCCCTCACTTTCATCAATGCAATCCATCAAGGAGGGAGTATTAATGATGGTGGTTTCGATGTTGGGGGTTACCTTGTTGGTGGCTTTAGCCATGAGGCACTTGGCGGTGATGTTCTCGTTGGGTGAATCAAAGAGAGACACCGGTGGAGTTGTGGCAATGGCAACGGAGGCCATGGCCATTGCTTCACCATCTTCATCATCATTGTCATCCTCATGGTATTCTTCTTGAACCACCAACCCTTGAGTAGGAGTCTTTTTGTTGAAGTTGTTCTTGTTGGGAAAGGACTTGGCTTTGTCTTTTCAGATGAGCTTGCCACCATTTTCTTCCCGCTTCTCGTAAGGGCAATCCACAACAAAGTGGCTCACATTGCCACAATTGTAACATGTTCTCACACGTTGCTTGCCCTTGAAACCACTTGAGTTGTTCTTGTTAAAGTTGGGCCTTGTTTTCTTCTTGCTCCAAAATGGCCTTGAAGCAAGATCCATGTGCTCATGATAATCATATTTTGTATCTTCGGGGTTGCTCTCCTCATCTTCCTCTTCTTCCTCTTCTTCCACAATAACCTTGGCCTTCAAGGAAGGTTGGGCTTCTTTGCTCTTTGAGAATGCAACACCGCGTTGTCGGCGGTCTTGTCTAAGATCCTCATTGCCACAAACTCATCCAACACTTCATTTGAGGTCAAGGAGTGGAAGTAAGGTCTTTGACGGATGACGGAGGACATGGCCTTGTGGTAGGGCATCATGGCCTTGAGGAACTTGCGCTTGATCCAATTTTCATCCTTGTCCTTGCTCCCATGATCTCGGAGTGAGATGGCGAGTTTGGTTACTCTCTGAAAGAGCTCACGAGGTTCTTCATCTTCTTTCATTGCAAACTCATCAGCTTCATCTTGCACCACTTCATAGTTGGAGTGTTGAATGCTTGCGCTTCCCCTGCAGAGGGAAACAACACAATGATATGCGTCTTTGGCCATGGCGAAGGGTCGAAGATGAGGGAGATCTTTGAGGGAAATTGCATCTTGGATGATGAAGAGAGCGTTCTCATTGAATTGATTATCCGCGGCTTCTCTAGGGGTGAAGTTGCTTCGGTCATGTGGATAGAAACCTTCTTCAATGATTCTCCAAAGATTAGTATTCACATGATTTAAATGACACTTGAAGCGGTAAACCCAAGACTCAAAGTACTCATTTTTCACAATCTTTGGAGGAGGGCCAGCATGATTTAAATGAGTAGAGGGAATCGGTCCTCCATAAGTGGAGGTTCCACATTGGCAAAGATGCCGGTGCCATTTCTACCACTAGTAGAAGGACCCTTTTCACTAGTATCTTCCCCCTTGTCGGAGTTAGCATCTGTCACCTTGTTAGTGGGATCACCCACTTTCATCGGTGAGGTAGATAGTTTAAGTCCTTCTAAGAATTTATTGAACATGCTTTCAACCTCGGTCGTCATGGAGGTTTTCAATGTGTCCAAAGCCACATTGAATTCCTCACGAGAGACCGTGGTTCCCCCATCGGCCATAGACGAGCTCGGATTCACACCGGAGTGCTCCTCCCCACCATCTACAGTGTCAACCATACTCTTCGGACGACAAAGTCCTTAATAAAGAGAGGAGGCTCTGATACCAATTGAAAGGATCGATATAGTTGACTAGAGGGGGGTGAATAGGCAACTAACAATTTTTAGCTTTTCTTTACCAATTTCAACTTTGCATAAAAGTAGGTTGTCTAGATATGCAACTAGGTGAGAAACCTATATGATGCGATAATAACAAGCACACAAGCACGCAAGGGATGCAACACAAATAAGCTTGCACAAGTAAAGGTGAGAGATAACCAAAAGTGGAACCGATGGAGACGAGGATGTGTTACCGAAGTTCCTTCCTTTTGAGGGGAAGTACGTCTCCATTAGAGCGGTGTGGAGGCACAATGCTCCCCAAGAATCCAGTAGGGCCACCGTATTCTCCTCACGTCCTCACACAATGCGAGATGCCATGATTCCACTATTGGTGCCCTTGGAGGCGGCGACCGAACCTTTACAAACAAGGTTGGGGAAATCTTCACAACTTAATTGGAGGCTCCCAACGACACCACGAAGCTTCACCACAATGGACTATGGCTCTGCGGTGACCTCAACCGTCTAGGGTGCTCAAACACCCAAGAGTAACAAGATCCGCAATGGATTAGTGGGGGAAATCAAATTTCTCTTGGTGGAAGTGTAGATCGGGGCCTTCTCAACCAATCCCGAGCAAATCAACAAGTTTGATTGGCTAGGGAGAGAGATCGGGGGAAAATGGAGCTTGGAGAAACAATGGATCTTGGGGATGGAAGAGGTGAGTCTTCTTGGAGAAGAAGACCCCCTTATATAGTGGGGGGACAATTCCAACTGTTACCCACCACTCAGCCCGTGACCCGCAGTACTACCGCACCATAGGAGTGGTACTACCGCACGGGCCTGCAGTACTACCGCGGTGGCCCATGGTACTACCGTGGGCGCGGTAGAGCCTGGACCTGAACATAAGAGCACTGACAGGGCGCGGTAGAACTGCTGGTGTGGTACTACCGCGACACCATGCGGTACTACCGCAGGGCAGCCACGGTCTAGGCACAGATATAAAAATTACATCCGTGACAACCTCCGCTGAGATTTTATCGATGCAAAAATCCGACACGGTACTACCGCAACCCAGGTGCGGTACTATCATGCAGGGTGCGGATGTAAAAAATTACATCCGCCCCTACCTCCGCCCATGCTGATGTGCCTGGCCAGGCGGCACGGTACTACCGCGCCAGAGCACGGTACTACCGCGTAGGGCGCGGATGTAAAAAATTACATCCGCCCCTACTACCGCTTGCGCAATAGTGCCAGGCTAGAGCTCACGGCACTACTCAGAAGGAGCGGTACTACCGTGGGAGCCCACGGTAGTACCTTGCCGAAGCCCGGTACTACCGCTGGCGCCTGCGGTAGTACCGCTCTGGTGAGCAGTACTACCGCCAGCCTGTGAACAACAACACTCGGAGTCCTTCATTTCACAGAGACATGGTGAGACGGAGGAAACTCCAAAGAGCCAAAGGAAATGCGGTGCAAAGGGAACATGTACATGAGATTCCACCCAAACCTTTCCAAAGCGGACCCCCTCTTAATAGTACGGCTTTCCTACGACTCAACTCCACCGAAAAGAAATGTAGAGAAACACGTCTTCAATAATCTTTGAGGGGCATCAAATCGTCTTGTGTTTAGTCATGATATATCTGAAAAGCTCAATGCACACGATTAGTCCACAAAAGCATTGTCATCAATCACCAAAACTACTAAGGGACAAGTATGCCCTTACAATAGGTTTCCTTAATCCTAACGTTTACTTTCCCCCCTAATCGTGCTAGGTAAAACTCTAATGTGCAGTCAAATTATTTCTATAATTTATCATGATTTTGTGAACTTAAAGTATATGACTATGTGTTGTTATTTATGATTATGTGTTGTTGTTTAACATTTTATGTGTTGCTTTATAGGCAAGTTTTTTTGTTTATGAGAATGTGTTGTTGTTACAATATGTTGGTGCACATTGTTGTTTGAAATGTGTTACTATTGATAATTTATGGTTATATGTTGCTTCTTACAACTATTTTTTCTCAATTTATGTGTCGTAAATGCAGGTATTTTTACCCGCGGGTACCCATATACCCTGTCGGGTGAACGGTATGGAAAAAAGTTGTACCCTTGAGGGGTATGGGTATGGGTGATAGGTAAGTTCATAATGGACGGGTAAGGGTATGGTGTGGCTCCACTCGTACCAATAACCTGTGGGTGCCATCCTACTCTAGAAGGAGTTATAATAGCTACTCAAGAAGGAACATGTCACCTCCAATGGTGGTTGATACGTCTCTGACGTATCGATAATTTTTTATAGTTTCATGCTATTATATTATTATTTTTACATACTTTGGCTAGTATTTTATATTAATTCTTCGGACTAATGTATTAATACAGTTCCCAACTTGTTTTTGGTTTACAGAAAATTGATAACTACAAAGGTCCAAACACGATGGAACTTTTTGACGATTTTTTTCTAGAACATAAGAGACCCTAGAAACTTCGGGAGAAAATAGAAGATGGACCAGGGGCCCACAAACCCAGGGGCACAGCCTAATTGGTATGCCATGCCCTGCAGGCTTGTGGGGCCCCTTGTGCTCCATTTTCCCTAATTCATGGCCTATAAAATCTCAAATATTCTAAAACCCTCAAAGCGAGACCCAAAAAAAAATTATCACTGCAATAAGCCTCTGTTCCAAAGCGATCCCATTCGGAGCCCTGTTTTGGAGTTCTGCTGGAGAGGGAAGCCATTGGGGTGTCCATCTTCATTAACCTTGTTGCCTCCATGATGATGTGTGAGTATTTCCTTCAGGACGTACAGGTCCATAGTAGTAGCTAGATCTCCCTCCCTCTCTCTCTCTCTCTCTCTCTCTCTCTCTCGGATCTTCAATACCATGTTCTCTCTTATGATCATTCCCATGTAATTCTTGTGGTGTGTTTGTTGGGATATGATAAATTATGGATTTATGATCTGATTGTTCATTGATTTATATTGAATCCCTTGAAGTTTCTTTGTTGCATAATTAAATAGCTTTGTATTTCTCTCCGGTCTATCTATCTACTTTGGCCAAGTGTGATTGATTTATCTTTAGTGGGAGAGGTGCTTTGTAGTGGGTTCAATCTGGCAGTGATTTCTATATCCCAGTGACAGAAAGGGGCAAGAACGGTCTTTATATTATTGCTACTAAGGATATAACGATGGGGTTCAATCTTATTAATAAATTTTATCTTGTCCGTATTATGTCATCTTGCTTATTGCATTACTTTGTTTATTGTAAAATTAATACTTTGATATGCATCCTGGATAGTGGTCTTGGAGTGGAGTAATAGTAGTAGACATCAGTAAGTTTAACGGTCTACTTATCACAGACATAATGCATATAGGAGATTATGCCATGAATGATCATAGTCATAAATTCCTACTTTTCTGTCAATTTCCCAATAGTATTTTTTCTGCCATGCCACTACTTGCTTTCGAAGAGATGTCACTAGTGAATCTATGGCCTCTGGGTCCATACTCCATTAATACAAAGCTCTTGTAATTTACTCTTTTATCTCCCTTTTCCTTTTTACTGTTTACCATTAGCATTACCTATTTGCTTTTAATTTTGTAACTAGCAAGACAAGGGGACTGACAACCCCCTTGCCAAGTTGGGTGAAAGCATTTGTTCTATGTTTGTGTGCGGATGATGTTTATATTATTGCTTGGTGACTGGCTCATACTGTTCGATAAACCTTGGTTCTTAACTGAGGGAAATACTTTTTGTTGTTGTGCTACATCACCTTTCCCCTTCGGCGAATCTAACAACTCCTATGGGAGTGGATGCGGTATTTTTTTCATGTGAAAGTTCATTCCGGAGATGCCAAATTCGTTAAAACACCATGATGATCATATGTCTGACATGTTCTTGTGAGCCGTTGAGTAGATGAAATAACCACCCGTCACTTGTCCAAGTGATACCTTTACGATTTTGGAGTGGCCATTGATCTTGCATTGCATCCCAAAGACATCATGCATTAGGGAAGGCAACTAGCATGAAAAGATGTTTCCTTCTCCCGTCCGTACAGAGTGCAAAATCTGTTCAAACTAAGATGGCGACGATTCTTCTCTAAGTTGGAGGCCAACGATCTGGATGTCACCTACCACGCTAACATCTTCATTTTTAGTGGAGCCAAGGCGTTCCAGACTAGTTTCCACATTGTCATGTCTCCGGACGACCTCAAGCTAGATGCACCAGGGAGAACTACTCGGTACATTCAGCCATGGCTAGGTGGTAGGCGCTGACGAAGTCCCGACTAAGGGGCCTCTCATCACATAGACTCCTGGCCTGGTGGGCCGGGCTAAGGACCCCTAAGTCGGTTTCGGGGCCACTTCGGGCGGACCATGGTGGATCGTGTGAAGATTCCAGGAGACTTGGTGTGCAAGACAAGAAGCTGGGTCCTAGAGGACTCTGCCTCCCTGTATGTATCCCACTGGGATTTATACCCCTAGGGCCCTCAATATGTTATATAAGTCAGGGTCCTAGCTCATAGATAGACACATTACAACCCCTTGGTACTTTTTACTCTATATACACCCCAATATAATAAACAAAGAACAGGGTGTAGGGTATTATCTCCGCCTTGAGAGCCCGAACCTGGATACAATCCTTGTACTTGTTAAAATTGTGTCAAGTCGCCTAGCAAGGATACCCTATCAAGGGCTCTACCTTATTTAGCTCCGACAGTGGTGGACCATGAAGGTCTTCCTAGGTGAACATCGTGGCTCGATCTTAGATCGGCTTCAGCGTGATCTTCCCGCAGGGGATGATGTTCCCCTTTGGCGGCGTCACCCTCGTGACCAAATCAGCTGACCACCTCGGCCAGGTCGAGGCCTTTGCTCCAGGCCGGATCGTAAGATTCGGCTACACAAAATACAGCACATACTTCCGCAGAGAGCTGGTCTTCTCAGGTTTGGCACCTCACAAATCTAGGAGTAACAGTCGTTGGATCTCCCAATCTCGTTGTTAGATCAGATATGGGAGATGGCGAAGAAGGTTGATTTTTTCAACCCACCCATGGCCCATCTTGTCGCCAACGTCGAAGATCTCCCCGACTTCTTCGAGAGGGCCTCCGAGGAGACAAAAGACACAGAAGAGAAGGTCGGCAAAGCTGCGGATAGCTGCCCGTCATCCATGGTGCCCTTTCGCAAGTGGCAGTCGACCTCGTCCTACGAGTGTTACATGGTGAACACAACTAATGTGAGTCCGGGCAACGACAATGCCGGCAGTGCTGAGGACGACCCCGACTAGAATCATGAGAGGGAGAGCCAGCCGGGTGATTGATCGCGTGACGAGAACGAACCTTGGTTGTTAAGCGCATTTGGCCCCTACAATGAGGACATACTAAACGAATCACTGGGCAGCCCCCGACATGACGAAGCTCGTTTTAGGCTGCTTGGGTTAATGCGTCAGGTGGCCACAGCCAACAATCGGTTGCTTGGACGAATTCCAGACCTCGAAGATAACATGTCCTCCAATATGAGGAGAACTTGAAGGGTGATTACGAACGGAGAAGGGCAAGAAGGCACCAATCGGGCACGGTCGAAGCCTGATAAAAGACTTTGACGCTATCACGGACTATAGTGCGGTCTCTAAACGCACGTGTGCAAAGAATCTGTAGCCCAACACAGAAGATTAGCTGCCTCATCATGACGATCAAAGGACTGGCAAAGGCAAGCGCGTTCTAGAAGGGGTGGGCCGTCGCACCAAGCACCACAAGGTAACGTAAGGAGCAGTACGAGGAGGAACAAACGTGAATACCGAAGGCGGAGTGATATGCCCTAAACAATGACTGACTTTCAGTTCGGGCAGAGGCCTAACCATCCTTTCTAAGCAGATCCGATTTGGTCGATTGTGATGACTTCACAACATGTGTTGTCGCTGTGATGAATATACATTTATCATCTCTATTATAAGTTGCTAATATTGGATCAATATTGTACTCATATTTGTAATTTAAATGCCTTTAGGATTCACACTTGCCGCATGTGGGTATGCACTGCATATCATCGATGACCACATTAACCATATGCAACCTTTCTTTTATCTTGCCAAATGCGGTAGACTTGTGTCTCCACTTGTCCTCCATTGTAGTTTTTGTCTATTCATGAATAGTGTTCTCAGAAGACATGATTAGCAAATTTTTAAAACTGATGTCAACAAAAGTTTGAAAAGGCTACTTTTTTCGAAAAGGGGGGGCTCCCCGGCCTCTGCATCAGAACGATGCATACGGCCACATTTATAAATAAATAGGTTGAACAAGGTCTTACAGTCTTGAAACAAAAAGAGAGGCTAGCTCACAAAGAGCCTCAACACGAAAACACAAAAACAAAGGCCCTAGAGCCACAACCGACTGGCAAAACAAAGATATGTAAACTAATCGCCTATCCTATTACATGACCGCCATCCAAACCGGTTGAAGATATCCCGCGCTACCATCTCCCACCGGACAGATCTAGTAACCAAATGCTCCCTGGCCTCCGTCGGAGTGAGTAAGGACCACATACGGATCAACGCTGTAGCTCGGAATACAACCTGCAAAAAATGAATATTTGTTGTTCTGTTAAAAGCTAAATCATTTCTGTAGTTCCAAATTGCCCACAACAACGCACATACTCCTACATGAATGTGTCTAGCTGTATCGGACTCTATCCCAACAAGCCACATTCCAAATAACGTACTAACCGAATTTGGAGGAGTAATGTTAAAGGCAATTTGCACAGTGCGCCACAAAACTCTCGCCAAAGGGCAATCAAAGAAAAGATGCTTAATGGTCTCGTCCCGATCGCAGAAACTACACCTAGTAGATCCTATCCAATTGCACTTAACCAAGTTTTCCTTTGTTAAAATTACTTGTTTATGTACAAACCACATAAACACTTTAATCTTCAAAGGGACTTTTACTTTCCAAACATGTTTGGAACTAGGAATGACACTAGAGTTAATGAAATCGATATACATCGACTTAACCGTAAATTCTCCAGACCTAGTAAGCTTCCAACGCAACTGATCGGGCTGATGAGTTAGCTGAACCTCCATCAGTCTACTCACCAAATGAAGCCAAGCTTCCCACCTGTCACCAACAAGCACCCTCCGAAACTGAATATTAAGGGTGATGGACTGCATAATCGTCGCAACTAGCGCATCACGTCGTTGAACAATACGATACAGGGACGGATACTGGATCGCCAATGGCGTATCACCAAGCCAAGTATCCTCCCAGAAACGTGTATTGTTGCCATTACTAACAATAAACTTTGTTCTATTAAAGAAAGCTGACTTAACTCTCATAAGCCCCTTCCAGAATGGCGAATCAGTTGGTCTCACTGTCACCTGTGACAAAGTCTTGGACTGTAGATACTTGTTACGGAGAATCTGCGCCCACGTCGTGTCAGTCTCACCTGATAACTTGTACAACCACTTACTAGGAAGGCATCTATTCTTGACCTCAAGATTCTCAATACCCAAACCTCCTTGGTCTTTTGGTCTACAGATGACATCCCATTTGGCGAGTCGGTATTTTCTCTTTAGTTCATCACTCTGCCAAAAAACCTTGATCGGTAGAAGTCCAGCCTTTTCCTAACCCCAACTGGAACTTCAAAGAAGGATAAGAGGAACATGGGCATACTCGTGAGCACCGAATTAATAAGAATCAACCGGCCTCCATAAGACATAAGTTTGACCTTCCAACAACTAAGTTTCTTCTCAAACCGATCCTCGATGCATTTCCGCTCTCTGTTCGTTAGCTTACGATGGTGAATGGGTATACCTAGGTAAGTAAAAGGTAAAGCCCCAAGTTCACAACCAAACAATTGCCAAGCCTCTTGTTCCTCCTTGGCACTACCAAAGCAGAACAATTCACTTTTATGAAAGTTTATCTTTAATCCGGTCAATTGTTCGAATAAGCATAACACCAGCTTCTGTTGGGGAACGTAGTAATTTCAAAAAATTTCCTACGTACACGCAAGATCATGGTGATGACATAGCAACAAGAGGGGAGAGTGTTGTCCACGTACCCTCGTAGACCGTAAGCGGAAGCGTTATGACAATGCGGTTGATGTAGTCCTACGTCTTCACGATCCCACCGATCCAAGTACCGAACGTACGGCACCTCCGAGTTCAGCACACGTTCAGCTCGATGACGATCCCCGGGCTCCGATCCAGCAAAGCTTCGGGGATGAGTTCCGTCAGCACGACGGCGTGGTGACGATGATGATGCTCTACCGGCGCATGGCTTCGCCTAAACTCCGCGACGATATGAACGAGGTGTTATATGGTGGAGGGGGGCACCGCACACGGCTAAGGAACGATCCGTAGATCAACTTATGTTCTTCCTAGAGGTGCCCCCCTGCCCCCGTATATAAAGGAGCAAGGCGGAAGGGGGCGGCCGGCCTAGTAGGGGCGCGCCAAGGGGAGTCCTACTCCCACCGGGAGTAGGACTCCCTCCTTCCTTGTTGGAGAAGGAGAAGGGGGAAAGAGGGGGAGAGGAGGAAGGAAAAGGGGGCCGCACCCCTTGCCCAATTCAGACCAGAGGGGGGCTGCGCGCCTCCTTCCTTTAGGTCTCTCTCCTCTATTCCCGTATGGCCCAATAAGGCCCATATACTCCCCGGCGAATTCCCGTAACTCTCCGGTACTCCGAAAAATACCCGAATCACTCGGAACCTTTCCGAACTCCGAATATAGTCGTCCAATATATCGATCTTTACGTCTCGACCATTTCAAGACTCCTCGTCATGTCCCCGATCTCATCCAGGACTCCGAACTCCTTCGGTACATCAAAACTCATAAACTCATAATATAACTGTCATCGAAACCTTAAGCGTGCGGACCCTACGGATTCGAGAACAATGTAGACATGACCTGGAACTATTCTCGGTCAATAACCAATAGCGGAACCTGGATGCTCATATTGGCTCCCACATATTCTACGAAGATCTTTATCGGTCAAACCGCTTAACAACATACGTTGTTCCCTTTGTCATCGGTATGTTACTTGCCCGAGATTCGATCGTCGGTATCCAATACCTAGTTCAATCTCGTTACCGGCAAGTCTCTTTACTCATTACGTAATGCATCACCCCGCAACTAACTCATTGGTCACATTGCTTGCAAGGCTTATAGTGATGTGCATTACCGAGAGGGCCCAGAGATACCTCTTCGATAATCGGAGTGACAAAACCTAATCTCGAAATACGCCAACCCAACATTTACCTTTGGAGACACCTGTAGTACTCCTTTATAATCACCCACTTACGTTGTGACGTTTGGTAGCACCCAAAGTGTTCCTCCGGTAAACGGGAGTTGCATAATCTCATAGTTACAGGAACATGTATAAGTCATGAAGAAAGCAATAGCAACATACTAAACGATCAAGTGCTAGGCTAACGGAATGGGTCATGTCAATCACATCATTCTCCTAATGATGTGATCCCATTAATCAAATGACAACACATGTCTATGGTTAGGAAACATAACCATCTTTGATCAACAAGCTAGTCAAGTAGAGGCATACTAGTGACACTATGTTTGTCTATGTATTCACACATGTATTATGTTTCCAGTTAATACAATTCTAGCATGAATAATAAACATTTATCATGATATAAGGAAATAAATAGTAACTTTATTATTGCCTCTAGGGCATATTTCCTTCAGTCTCCCACTTGCACTAGAGTCAATAATCTAGTTCACATCAGCATGTGATTCAACACCAATATTCACATCTGTATGTGATTAATACCCATAGTTCACATCGTCATGTGATCAACACCCAAAGGGTTTACTAGAGTCAATAATCTAGTTCACATCGCTATGTGATTAACATCCAAAAGAGTACTAAGGTATGATCATGTTTTGCTCGTGAGAGAAGTTTAGTCAACGGGTCTGTCATATGCAGAGCCGTATGTATTTCGCAAATATTCTTTGTCCATAATGCTCTGCACGGAGCTACTCTAGCTAATTGCTCCCACTTTCAATATGTATCCAGATTGAGACTTGGAGTCATCTGGATTGGTGTAAAAGCTTGCATCGTTGTAACTTTTACGTCGGGCTCTTTTATCACCTCCATAATCGAGAAACATCTCCTTAGTCCTCACTAAGGATATTCTTGACCCATGTCCAGTGATCTACTTATTAGATCAAAATTGTATTCCTTTGCCAAACACAGAGCAAGGTATACAATAGGTCTGGTTCACAGCATAGCATACTTTATAGAACCTATGACTGAGGCATAGGGAATGACTTTTCATTCTCTTTCTATTTTCTGCAATGGTCGGGTCTTGAGTCTTACTCAACTTCACACCTTGTAACACAGGCAAGAACTCCTTTGACTGTTCCATTTTGAACTATTTCAAAAATTTATCACAATATGTACTCATTGAAAAAACCTTATCAAGCGTCTTGATCTATCTATATAGATCTTGATGCTCAATGTGTAAGCAGCTTCACCGAGGTCTTGCTTTGAAAAACTCTTATTCAAGTATCCTTTCATGCTATCCAGAATTTCCATATCATTTCCAATTAACAATATGTCATCTACATATAATATTAGAAATGCTACAGAGCTCCCACTCACTTTCTTGTAAATACAGGCTTCTTCAAAAGTCTGTATAAAACCATATGCTTTGATCAACTCATCAAAGCATATATTCCAACTCCGAGATGCTTGCACCAGTCCATAGATGGATCGCTGGAGCTTGCACAATTTGTTAGCACCTTTAGGATTGACAAAACCTTCTGGTTGCATCATATACAACTCTTCTTTAAGAAAACCATTAAGGAATGCAGTTTTGTTTATCCATTTGCCAGATTTCATAAAATGTGGCAATTTCTAACATGATTCAGACAGACTTAAGCATAGATACGAGTGAAAAACTCTCATCATAGTCAACACCTTGAACTTGTCGAAAACCTTTTGCGACAATTCTAGCTTTGTAGATAGTAACACTATCAGCGTCCGTCTTCCTCTTGAAGATCCATTTAATCTCAATGTCTCGCCGATCATTGGGCAAGTCAATCAAAGTCCATACTTTGTTTTCATACATGGATCTTATCTCAGATCTCATGGCCTCAAGCCATTTTGCGAAATCTGGGCTCAGCATTGCTTCTTCATAGTTCGTAGGTTCGTCATGGTCTAGTAACATAACTTCCAGAACAGGATTACCGTACCACTCTGGTGCGGATCTTACTCTGTAAGACCTACGAGGTTCTGTAGTAACTTAATCTGAAGTTTCATGATCATCATCATTAACTTCTTCACTAATTGGTGTAGTAGTCACAGGAACAGATTTCTGTGATGAACTACTTTCAAATGAGGGAGAAGGTACAGTTACCTCATCAAGTTCTACTTTCCTCCCACTCACTTCTTTCGAGAGAAACTCCTTCTCTAGAAAGGATCCATTCTTAGCAACGAATGTTTTGCCTTTGGATTTGTGATAGAAGGAGTACCCAATAGTTTCCTTTGGGTATTCTATGAAGACGCACTTCTCCGATTTGGGTTCGATCTTATCAGGTTGAAAACCTTTTTCATATAAGCATCGCAACTCCAAACTTTAAGAAACGACACCTTAGGTTTACTACTAAACCATAGTTCATACGGTGTCGTCTCAACGGATTTAGATGGTGCCCTATTTAACGCGAATGCAGCTGTCTCTAACGCATAACCCCAAAACGATATTGGTAAATTGGTAAGAGACATCATTGATCGCACCATATCAAATAAAGTGCGGTTATGACGTTCAGACACACCATTTCGTTATGGTGTTCCATGTGGCATGAGCTGTGAAACTATTCCACATTGTTTTATATGAAGGCCAAACTCGTAACTCAAATATTTGTCTCCGCGATCAAATCACAGAAACTTTTATTTTCTTGTTATGATGATTCTCCACTTCACTCTGAAATTCTTTGAACCTTTCAACTATTTCAGACTTATGTTTCATCAAGTAGATATACCCATATCTGCTCAAATCATCTTGTGAAGGTCAGAAAATAACGATACTAGCCACGAGCATCAACACTCATTGGATCGCATACATCGGTATGTATTATTTCCAATAAGTTAGTAGCTTGTTCCATTGTTCCGGAGAACGGAGTTTTAGTCATCTTGCCCAAAAGGCACGGTTCGCAAGCATCAAATGATTCATAACCAAGTGATTCAAAAAATCCATCTTTATGGAGTTTCTTCATGCGCTTTACACTGATATGACCCAAACGGCAGTGCCACAAATAAGTTGCACTATCATTATTAACTTTGCATCTTTTGGCATCAATATTATGAATATGTGTATCACTACGATTGAGATCCAACAAACTATTTTCATTGGGTGTATAACCATCGAAGGTTTTATTCATGTAAACCGAATAACAATTATTCTTTAACTTCAAATGAATAACCGTATCGCAATAAACATGATCAAATCATATTCATGCTCAAAGCAAACGCCAAATAACATTTATTTAGTTTTAACACTAATCCCGAAAGTATAGGGAGTGTGCGATGATGATCATATCAATCTTGGAACCACTTCCAACACTCATCGTCACTTCCCCTTCAACTAGTCTCTATTTATATAACTCCTGTTTCGAGTTACTAATCTTAGCAACTGAACAAGTATCAAATACTCAGGGGCTACTATAAACACTAGTAAGGCACACATCAATAACCTGTATATCAAATATACCCTTGTTCACTTTGCCATCCTTCTTATCCACCAAATATTCAAGGCATTTCCGCTTCTAGTGACCATTTCCTTTGCAGTATAATCACTCAGTTTCAGGCTTTGGTCTAGCTTTGGGCTTCTTCGCGGGAGTGACAACTTGCTTGCCATTCTGCTTGAAGTTCCCTTTCTTTCCCTTTGCCCTTTTCTTGAAACTAGTGGTCTTGTCAATCATCAATACTTGATGCTCTTTCTTGATTTCTACCTTCGTCGATTTCAGCATCACGAAGAGCTCAGGAATCGTTTGCGTCATCCCTTGCATTATAGTTCATCACGAAGTTCTACTAACTTGGTGGTGGTGACTAGAGAATTCTGTCAGTCACTATCTTATCTGGAAGATTAACTCCCACTTGATTCAAGCGATTGTAGTACCCAGATAATCTGAGCACATGCTCACTAGTTGAGCGATTCTCCTCCATCTTTTAGCAATAGAACTTGTTGGAGACTTCATATCTCTCAGCTCGGGTATTTGCTTGAAATATTAACTTCAATTCCTGGAACATCTCATATGGTCCATGACGTTCAAAACGTATTTGAAGTCCCGATTCTAAGCCGTTAAGCATGGTGCACTAAACTATCAAGTAGTCATCATATTGAGCTAGCCAAACGTTCATAATGTCTGCATCTGCTCCTGCAGTAGGTCTGTCACCTAGCGGTGCATTAAGGACATAATTCTTCTACGCAGCAATGAGGATAAACCTCAGATCACGGATCCAATCCGCATCATTGCTACTAACATATTTCAACACAGTTTTTCTCTAGGAACATATCAAAATAAACATATGAAAGCAACAACGCGAGCTATTGATCTACAACATAATTTGCAAAATACTACCAAGACTAAGTTCATGATAAATTTAACTTCAATTAATCATATTACTTAAGAACTCTCACTTAGACAGACATCTCTATAGTCATCTAAGTGATCACGTGATCCAAATCAACTAAACCATGTCCGATCATCACGTGAGATGGAGTAGTTTCAATGGTGAACATTATTATGTTGATCATATCTACTATATGATTCACGTTCGACCTTTCGGTCTCCGTGTTCCGAGGCCATATCTGTATATGCTAGGCTCGTCAAGTTTAACCTGAGTATTCCGCGTGTGCAACTGTTTTGCACCCGTTGTATTTGAACGTAGAGCCTATCACACCCGATCATCACGTGGTGTCTCAGCACAAAGAACTTTCACAATGGTGCATACTCAGGGAGAACACTTCTTGATAATTAGTGAGAGATCATCTTAAAATGCTACCGTCAAACAAAACAGAATAAGATGTATAACAGATAAACATCATATGCAATCAAAATATGTGACATGATATGGCCATGATCATCTTGCGCCTTTTGATCTCCATCTCCAAAGTACTGTCATGATCTCTATCGTTACCGGCACGACACCATGATCTTCATCACCTTGATCTATATCAATGTGTCATCACATGGTCGTCTCGCCAACTATTGCTCTTGCAACTATTGCTATCGCATAGCGACAAAGTAAAGCAATTATTTGGCACTTGCATCTTATGCAACAAAGAGACAACCATAGGGCTTGTGCAAGTTGCCGATAACTTCAACAAAACATGATCATCTCATACAACAACTTATATCTCATCACGTCTTGACCATATCACATCACAGCATGCCCCTGCAAAAACAAGTTAGACGTCCTCTACTTTGTTGTTGCAAGTTTTACGTGGCTGCTACGGGCTTAGCAAGAACCATTCTTACCTACGCATCAAAACCACAATGATAGTTCGTCAAGTTAGTGCTGTTTTAACCTTCGCAAGGACCGGGCGTAGCCACACTCGGTTCGACTAAAGTTGGAGAAACAGACACCCGCTAGTCACCTGTGTGCAAAGCACGGCGGTAAAACCAGTCTCGCGTAAGCGTACGCGTAATGTCGGTCCGGGCCGCTTCATCCAACAATACCGCTGAACCAAAGTATGACATGCTGGTAAGCAGTATGACTTGTATCGCCCATAACTCACTTGTGTTCTACTCATGCATATGACATCTACGCATAAAACCTAGGCTCTGATGCCACTGTTGGGGAACGTAGTAATTTCAAAAAAATTCCTACATACACGCAAGATCATGGTGATGACATAGCAACGAGAGGGGAGAGTGTTGTCCACGTACCCTCGTAGATCGTAAGCGGAAGCGTCATGACAACACGGTTGATGTAGTCGTACGTCTTCACGATCCGACCGATCCAAGTACCGAACGTACTGCACCTCCGAGTTCAGCACACGTTCAGCTCGATGACGATCCCCGGGCTCCGATCCAGCAAAGCTTCGAAGATGAGTTCCGTCAGCACGACGGCGTGGTGACGATGATGATGCTCTACCGGCGCAGGGCTTCGCCTAAACTCCGCGACGATATGACCGAGGTGGAATATGGTGGAGGGGGGCACCGCACACGGCTAAGGAACGATCCGTAGATCAACTTGTGTTCTTCCTAGAGGTGCCCCCCTGCCCCCGTATATAAAGGAGCAAGGGGGGAGGGGGCGGCCGGCCTAGTAGGGGCGCGCCAAGGGGAGTCCTACTCCCACCGGGAGTAGGACTCCCTCCTTCCTTGTTGGAGTAGGAGAAGGGGGAAAGAGGGGGAGAGGACGAAGGAAAAGGGGGCCGCACCCCTTGTCCAATTCGGACCAGAGGGGGGCTGCGCGCCTCCTTCCTTTCGGTCTCTCTCCTCTATTCCCGTATGGCCCAATAAGGCCCATATACTCCCCAGCGAATTCCCGTAACTCTCCGGTACTCCGAAAAATACCCGAATCACTCGGAACCTTTCCGAACTCCGAATATAGTCGTACAATATATCGATCTTTACGTCTCGACCATTTCGAGACTCCTCGTCATGTCCCCGATCTCATCCGGGACTCCTAACTCCTTCGGTACATCAAAACTCATAAACTCATAATATAACTGTCATCGAAACCTTAAGCGTGCGGACCCTACGGGTTCGAGAACAATGTAGACATGACCTAGAACTATTCTCGGTCAATAACCAATAGCGGAACCTAGATGCTCATATTGGCTCCCACATATTCTACGAAGATCTTTATCGGTCAAACCGCATAACAACATACGTTGTTCCCTTTGTCATCGGTATGTTACTTTCCCGAGATTCGATCGTCGGTATCCAATACCTAGTTCAATCTCGTTACCGGCAAGTCTCTTTACTCGTTACGTAATGCATCACCCCGCAACTAACTCATTAGTCACATTGCTTGCAAGGCTTATAGTGATGTGCATTACCATGAGGGCCCAGAGATACCTCTCCGACAATCGGAGTGACAAAACCTAATCTCGAAATACGCCAACCCAACATTTACCTTTGGAGACACCTGTAGTACTCCTTTATAATCACCCAGTTACGTTGTGACGTTTGGTAGCACCCAAAGTGTTCCTCCGGTAAACAGGAGTTGCATAATCTCATAGTTACAGGAACATGTATAAGTCATGAAGAAAGCAATAGCAACATACTAAACGATCAAGTGCTAGGCTAACGGAATGGGTCATGTCAATCACATCATTCTTCTAATGATGTGATCCCATTAATCAAATGACAACACATGTCTATGGTTAGTAAACATAACCATCTTTGATCAACAAGCTAGTCAAGTAGAGGCATACTAGTGACACTATGTTTGTCTATGTATTCACACATGTATTATGTTTCCGGTTAATACAATTCTAGCATGAATAATAAACATTTATCATGATATAAGGAAATAAATAATAACTTTATTATTGCCTCTAGGGCATATTTCCTTCAGCTTCTTATTTCTCGCTTTTGCTAAGTCATGCTCCATAAAGATGATTGTATCATCATCGTACTGCAGAATTGACACACCGCCATCAACTAGATGAGGCACCAAGCCACCTACCTGACCGGATTCCTTTGCCCTTCCTATAAGAATTGCCAACATGTCAACCACAATGTTGAACAAAATAGGAGACATTGGATCACCTTGCCTGAGACCTTTGTGTGTTTGGAAATAATGACCTATATCGTCATTTACTTTAATTCCAACACTCCCTTTTTGTGTGAAGGATTCTACCTGGAGTCGCCAAGCTTCATCAAAACCCTTCATGCGTAAGGCCTGTTGAAGGAAGGGCCATTTGACTTTGTCATACGCTTTCTCGAAATCCACTTTGAAAACAACCCCATCTAGCTTTTTCGTGTGGATCTCATGGAGCGTTTCATGAAGGACCACAACCCCTTCAAGGATGTTCATGTCCGGCATGAAAGCGGTTTGGGTAGGTTGCACCACAGCATGCGCGATCTGTGTGAGCCTATTAGTCTCGACCTTGGTAAAGATTTTGAAACTTACATTAAGAAGACAGATGGGCCTGAATTGCTCAATTCTCACAGCCTTTGTTTTCTTAGGGAGAAGGGTTATCATTCCAAAATTCAACTGAAAAAGCTGAAGCTGCCCAGAGAAGAAATCATTGAACATAGGCAAAAGATCCCCTTTAATAATATGCCAGCACTTTTTATAGAACTCAGCTGGAAAACCATCGGGGCTTGGCGCCTTGTTATTTTTCATTTGCGATATGGCCTCAAAAACCTCTTTCCCAGAAAAAGGAGCTGCAAGAATATCATTCTCTACCGCTGTGAGTTGAGGAACATCCTCAATCCTGGACTCATCCAGAGATACACACTTATCCTCTAGATGTCCAAACAGCTATTTGTAGTACTCTGTAATATACAATTTCAGGTTTTCATGTCCTCCAATTGTTCCTTCATCTTGCTCAAGCTGAAAGATCCTCTTCTTTCTATGTTTACCATTAGCGATCATGTGAAAGAATTGAGTGTTCGCATCCCCTTGGACTACTCACCGGACCTTAGCCCGCAACGCCCATTTCAATTCCTTTTCTTGAAGAAGTTCTTTCAGCCTCATCTCCACGTCAAGCTTGGCATGAAGTGAAGGAAATATGCCCTAGAGGCAATAATAAAGTTATTATTTTTATCCTTATTTCATGATAAATGTTTATTATTCATGCTAGAATTGTATTAACCAGAAACATAATACTTGTGTGGATACATAGACAAACATAGTGTCACTAGTATGCCTCTACTTGACTAGCTCGTGAATCAAAGATGGTTAAGTTTCCTAGCCATGGACAAAAGAGTTGTCATTTGATTAACGGGATCACATCATTAGGAGAATGATGTGATTGACATGACCCATTCTGTTAGCCTAGCACTTGATCGTTTAGTATATTGCTATTGCTTTCTTCATGACTTATATATGTTCCTGTAACTATGCGATTATGCAACTCCCGTTTACCGGAGGAACACTTTGGGTACTACCAAACGTCAACGTAACTGGGTGATTATAAAGGAGTACTACAGGTGTCTCCGAAGGTACATGTTGAGTTGGCATATTTCGAGATTAGGTTTTGTCACTCCGATTGTCGAAGAGGTATCTCTGGGCCCTCTCGGTAATGCACATCACTATAAAGCCTTGCAAGCAATGTGACCAATGAGTTGGTTACGGGATGATGCATTACCTAACGAGTAAAGAGACTTGCCGGTAACGAGATTGAACTAGGTATTGGATACCGACAATCAAATCTCGGGCAAGTAACATACCGATGACAAAGGGAACAACGTATGTTGTTATGCGGTTTGACCGATAAAGATCTTCGTAGAATATGTAGGAGCCAATATGGGCATCCAGGTTCCGCTATTGGTTATGGACCAAGAATAGTTCTAGGTCATGTCTACATAGTTCTCGAACCCATAGGGTCCGCACGCTTAAGGTTTCGATGACAGTTATATTATGAGCTTATGAGTTTTGATGTACCGAAGGAGTTCGGAGTCCCGGATGAGATCGGGGACATGACGAGGAGTCTCGAAATGGTCGAGACGTAAAGATCGATATATTGGACGACTATATTCGGAGTTCGGAAAGGTTCCGAGTGATTCGGGTATTTTTCGGAGTACCGGAGAGTTACGGGAATTCGCCGGAGAAGTATTGGGCCTTATTGGGCCATACTGGAAAGAGAGAGGGGCTGCCTAGGGCAGGCCGCGCGCCCCCCCATGGCCTAGTCCGAATTGGACTAGGGGGAGGGGCCGCACCCCCTCCTTCCTTCCCTTCTCTCTTCCCCTTCCTTGTCTCCTACTCCTACTACTTGGAAGGACTCCTAGTTGGACTAGGAAAGGGGGAATCCTACTCCCGGTGGGAGTAGGACTCCCCAAGGGCGCGCCATAGAGAGTGTTGGGGAACGTAGCAGAAATTCAAAATTTTCCTACGTGTCGCCAAGATCTATCTATGGAGAAACCAACATCGAGGGGAAGGAGAGTGCATCTACATATCCTTGTAGATCGCTAAGCGGAAGCGTTCAAGTGAACGGGGTTGATGGAGTCGTACTCGTCGTGATTCAAATCACCGATGACCAAGTGCCGAACGGGCGGCACCTCCGCGTTCAACACACGTACAGCCCGGTGACGTCTCCCACGCCTTGATCCAGCAAGGAGAGAGGGAGAGGTTGAGGAAGACTCCATCCAGCAGCAGCACAACGGCGTGGTGGTGGTGGAGGAGCGTGGCAATCCCGCAGGGCTTCGCCAAGCACCATGGGAGAGGAGGAGGAGGAGAGGCAGGGCTGCACCAAGAGGGAGAAGTTCTCATGTTCTGGGCTGCTCCAATGCCTCAAGTATATATAGGGGGAAGGGGGGCTGCGCCCCCTTTAGGGTTTCCCACCCGAAGGGGTGCGGCCAGCCCTAGATGGGACTTGGAGGGGGCGGCCAAGAGGGGGAGAGAGGGGGCGCGCCCTAGGGTGGGCCTATAGGCCCATCTGCGCCTAGGGTTTCCCCTCTCCCCTCCTAGCTGCGCCTTGGGCAAGGGTGGGAGGCGCACCAGCCCACTCTGGGGCTGGTCCCTTCCCACTCTAGGCCCATACAAGCCTCCGGGGCCGGTGGCCCCACTTGGTGGACCCCCGGGACCCTCCCGGTGGTCCCGGTACATTACCGATATCGCCCAAAACTTTTCCGGTAACCAAAACAGGACTTCCCATATATAAATCTTTACCTCCGGACCATTCCGGAACTCCTCGTGACGTCCGGGATCTCATCCGGGACTCCGAACAACATTCGGTAACCACATACAAGCTTCCTTTATAACCCTAGCGTCACCGAACCTTAAGT
This sequence comes from Triticum aestivum, assembly GCF_018294505.1. NCBI lineage: Eukaryota > Viridiplantae > Streptophyta > Magnoliopsida > Poales > Poaceae > Triticum > Triticum aestivum. The sequence goes on along the minus strand of NC_057804.1, from coordinate 134,508,751 downwards.
GTGTAGACCCTACGGGTTCGGGAGACATGCAGACATGACCGAGACGTTCTCCGGTCAATAACCAACAGCGGGATCTGGATACCCATGTTGGCTCCCACATGTTCCACGATGATCTCATCGGATGAACCACGATGTCAAGGACTCAATCGATCCCGTATACAATTCCCTTTGTCTAGCGGTATTGTACTTGCCCGAGATTCGATCGTCGGTATACCGATACCTTGTTCAATCTCGTTACCGGCAAGTCCCTTTACTCGTTCCATAACACATCATCCCGTGATCAACCCCTTGGTCACATTGTGCACATTCTGATGATGTCCTACTGAGTGGGCCCAGAGATACCTTTCCGTTTACACGGAGTGACAAATCCCAGTCTCGATTCGTGCCAACCCAACAGACACTTTTGGAGATACCTGTAATGCACCTTTATAGCCACCCAGTTACGTTGTGACGTTTGGTACACCCAAAGCATTCCTACGGTATCTGGGATTTGCACAATCTCATGGTCTAAGGAAGAGATACTTGACATTGGAAAAGCTCTAGCAAACGAACTACACGATCTTTGTGCTATGCTTAGGATTGGGTCTTGTCCATCACATCATTCTCCTAATGATGTGATCCCGTTATCAACGACATCCAATGTCCATAGCCAGGAAACCATGACTATTTGTTGATCACAACGAGCTAGTCAACTAGAGGCTCACTAGGGACATATTGTGGTCTATGTATTCACACGTGTATTACGATTTCCGGATAATACAGTTATAGCATGAATAAAAGACTATTATCATGAACAAAGAAATATAATAATAACACTTTTATTATTGCCTCTAGGGCATATTTCCAACAGTCTCCCACTTGCACTAGAGTCAATAATCTAGTTCACATCACCATGTGATTAACACTGACAGGTCACATCACCATGTGACCAACATCCAAAGAGTTTTGGGTTTGATCATGTTGCTTGTGAGAGAGGTTTTAGTCAACGGGTCTCAACCTTTCAGATCCGTGTGTGCTTTACAAATCTCTATGTCATCTCCTAGATGTAGCTACCACGTTCTATTTGGAGCCATTCCAAATAACTGTTCCACTTGGAGCTATTCTAAATTGTTGCCCCATTGTACGTATCCGGTATCTCTACTTAGAGCTATCCGGATAGGTGTTAAGATTGCATCGACGTAACCTTTACGACGAACTCTTTTACCACCTCCATAATCGAGAAAATTCCTTAGTCCACTAGTTACTAAGGATAACTTTGACCGCTGTCTGTGATCCATTCTTGGATCACTCTTGTACCCCTTGACTAACTCATGGCAAGGCACACTTCAGGTGCGGTACTCAGCATGGCATACTATAGAGCCTATGTCTTAAGCATAGGGGACGACCTTCGTCCTTTCTCTCTATTCTGCCGTGGTCGAGCTTTAAGTCTTAACTTCATACCTTACAACTCAGGCAAGAACTCCTTCTTTGACTGATCCATCTTGAACACCTTCAATATCATGTCAAGGTATGTGCTCATTTGAAAAATACCATTAAGCGTTTTGATCTATCCTTATAGATCTTGATGCTCAATGTTCAAGTAGCTTAATCCAGGCTTTCCATTGAAAAACACTTTCAAATAACCCTGTATGCTTTCCAGAAATTCTACGTCATTTCTGATCCATAATATGTCAACAACATATACTCATCAGAAATTCTATAGTGCTCCCACTCACTTCTTTGGAAATACAAGTTTCTCATAAACTTTGTATACACCAAAATCTTTGATCATCTCATCAAAGCGCAGATTCCAACTCCGAGATGCTTACTCCAGTCCTTAGAAGGATTGCTGGAGCTTTGCATACCTTTTAGCATCCTTAGGATCACCAAAACCATTCTGATTGTATCACATACAACCTTTCCTTACGAAAGCTGGTAAGGAAACTCGTTTTGACATCCATCTGCCAGATTTCATAAATGCAGCTTGTGCTAACGTGATTCCAACGGACTTAAGCATCGCTACGGATGAGAAAATCCCATCGTAGTCAACTCCTTGAACTTGTGAAAAACTCTTCGCCACAAGTCGAGCTTCATAGATGGTGACATTACCATCCACGTCCGTCTTCTTCTTAAAGATCCATTTATCTCAATGGCTTGCCGATCATTGGCAAGTCTGCCAAAGTCCATGCTTTGTTCTGATACATGGATCCTATCTCGGATTTCCTGGTTTCTTAACCATTTGTCGGAATTTGGGCCCACCATCGCTTCTCCATAGCTCGTAGGTTCATTGTTGTCTAGCAACATGACCTTCAAGACAGGATTACTGTACCACTCTGATGTAGTACGTATCCTTGTCACCCTACGAGGTACGGCAGTGACTTGATCTGAAACTTCATGATCACTATCATAAGCTTCTACTTCAATTGGTGTAGGTGCCACATGAACAACTTCCTGTGCCCTGATACACACTGGTTGAAGTGATGGTTCAATAACCATATCAAGTCTCCACCATCCTCCCACTCAACTCTTTCGAGAGAAAACCTTTCCTCGAGAAAGGACCCAATTCAAGAAACAATCCATATTGCTTTCGGATCTGAATTAGGAGGTATACCCAACTGTTTTGGGTGTCCTATGAAGATGCATTTTATCCGCTTTGGGTGCGAGCTTATCAATCCTGAAACTTTTCACATAAGCATCGCAGCCCCAAACCTTTAAGAAACGACAACTTAGGTTTCTCTAAACCATAATTCATACGGTGTCATCTCAACGGAATTACGTGGTGCCCTATTTAAAGTCAATGTGGTTGTCTCTAATGCCTAACCCATGAACAATAGTGGTAATTCGATGAGAGACATCATGGTACGCACCATATCCAATAGGGTGCAACTATGATGTTCGGACACACCATCACACTATGGTGTTCCAGGCGGTATTAATTGTAAAACAATTTCCACAATGTCTTAATTGCGTGCCAAAACTCATAACTCAGATATTCATCTCTATGATCATATCATAGACATTTTATCCTCTTGTCACAATGATCTTCTACTTCACTCTGAAATTACTTGAACCATTCAATAATTCAGACTTGTGTTTCATCAAGAAAATATTCTCAACATCTACTCGAATCATCTGTGAAGTAAGAACATAACGATATTCACTGCATGCCTCAGCACTCATTGGACTGCACACATCAAAATGTGTTACTTCCAACGAGTTGCTATCTTGTTCCGTCTTACTAAAACGAGGCTTTCAGTCATCTTGCCCATGTGGTATGATTTGCATGTCTCAAGTGATTCAAAATCAAGTGAGTTCAAACGGTCCATTTGCATGGAGTTTCTTCATGCATATATACCAATAGACATGGTTCGCATGTCTCAAACTTTTCAAAAATGAGTGAGTCCAAAGATCCATCAACATGGAGCTTCTTCATGCATTTTATACCGATATGACTTACGTGGCAGTGCCACAAGTAGGTGGTACTATCATTACTATCTTTTGGCATGAACATGTGTATCACTACGATCGAGATTTCAATGAACCATTCATTTTAGGTGCAAGACCATTGAAGGCATTATTCAAATAAATAGAGTAACCATTATTCTCTTTAAATGAATAACCGTATTGCGATAGTCATAATCCAATCATGTCTATGCTCAACGCAAAACACCAAATAACAATTATTCAGGTTTTAACACCAATCTCGATGGTAGAGGGAGCGTGCGATGCTTGATCATATCAATATTGGAAACATTTCCAACACATATCGTCAGCTCACCTTTAGCTAGTCTCCGTTTATTCCGTAGCTTTTATTTCGAGTTACTGAACCGGTATCTAATACCCTGGTGCTACTAGGAGTACTAGTAAAGTACACATCAACACAATGTATATCCAATATACTTCTATCGACCTTGCCAGCCTTCTCATCTACCAAGTATCTAGGGTAATTCTGCTCCAGTGGCTGTTCCCTTTATTACAGAAGCCCTTAGTCTCGGATATGGGTTCAACCTTGGGTTTCTTCACTAGAGCAGCAGCTGATTTGCCGTTTCATGAAGTATCCCTTCTTGCCCTTGCCCTTCTTGAAACTAGTGGTTTCACCAACCATCAACAATTGATGCTCCTTCTTGATTTCTACTTTCGCGGTGTCAAACATCATGAATATTTCAAGGATCATCATATCTATCCCCGATATGTTATAGTTCATCACGAAGCTCTAGCAGCTTGGTGGCAATGACTTTGGGGAAACATCACTATCTCATCTGGAAGATCAACTCCCACTCGATTCAAGTGATTGTTGCACTCAGACAATCTAAGCACAAGCTCAACGATTGAGCTTTTCTCCCTCAGTTTGCAGGCTAAGAAAATCGTCGGAGGTCTCATACCTCTTGACGTGGGCACGAGCCTGAAATCCCAATTTCAGCCCTTGAAACATCTCATATGTTCCGCGATGTTTCGAAAACGTCTTTAGTGCCTCAACTCTAAACCGTTTAACTGAACTATCACGTAGTTATCAAAACGTGTATGTCCGATGTTCGCAACATCCACAAACGACGTTTGGGGTTCGGCACACTGAGCAGTGCATTAAGGACATAAGCTTTCTACTGTCCGCATAATTGCTACTTTCAACTTTCAACTATATTTTCTCTAGGAACATATCTAAAACAGTAGAACTAAAGCGCGAGCTACGACATAATTTGCAAAAGGTCTTTTGACTATGTTCAAGATAATTAAGTTCATCTTATGAACTCCCACTCAGATAGACATCCCTCTGGTCATCTAAGTGATAACATGATCCGAGTCAACTAGGCCGTGTCCGATCATCACGTGAGACGGACTAGTCATCATCGGTGAACATCTTCATGTTGATCGTATCTACTATACGACTCATGCTCGACCTTTCGGTCTCCGTGTTCCGAGGCCATGTCTGTACATGCTAGGCTCGTCAAGTTAACCCTAAGTGTTTTCGCTGTGTAAAACTGTCTTACACCCGTTGTATGTGAACATAAGAATCCATCACACTCGATCATCACGTGGTGCTTAGAAGCGACGAACTGTAGCAATGGTGCACAGTTAGGGGAGAACACTTCTTGAAATTTTGTAAGGGATCATCTTATTTACTACCATCGTCCTAAGTAAACAAGATGCATAAACATGATAGACATCACATGCAATCAAATAGTGACATGATATGGCCAATATCATTTTGCTCCTTTTGATCTCCATCTTCGGGGCTCCATGATCATCATCGTCACCGGCATGACACCATGATCTCCATCATCGTGTCTTCATGAAGTTGTCTCGCCAACTATTACTTCTACTACTATGGCTACCGGTTAGCAATAAAGTAAAGTAATTACATGGCGTTGTTCAATGACTCGCAGGTCATACAATAAATAAAGACAACTCTTATGGCTCCTGCCGGTTGTCATACTCATCGACATGCAAGTCGTGAATCCTATTACAAGAACATGATCAATCTCATACATCACATATCATTCATCACATTCTTCTTGGCCATATCACATCACATAGCATACCCTGCAAAAACAAGTTAGACGTCCTCTAATTGTTGTTTGCATGTTTTACGTGTCTGCTATGGGTTTCTAGCAAGAACGTTTCTTACCTACGCAATAACACAACGTGATATGCCAATTGCTATTTACCCTTCATAAGGACCCTTTTCATCGAATCCGTTCCGACTAAAGTGGGAGAGACTGGCACCCGCTAGCCACCTTATGCACCAAGTGCATGTCAGTCGGTGGAACCTGTCTCACGTAAGAGTACGTGTAAGGTCGGTCCGGGCCTCTTCATCCCACAATACCGTCGAAACAAGATTGGACTAGTAACGGTAAGCATATTGAACAAAATCAACGCCCACAACTACTTTGTGTTCTACTCGTGCAAAGAATCTACACAATAGACCTAGCTCATGATGCCACTGTTGGGGAACGTAGCAGAAACTCAAAATTTTCCTACGTGTCACCAAGATCTATCTATGGAGAAACCAGCAACAAGGGGAAGGAGAGTGCATCTACATACCCTTGTAGATCGCTAAGCGGAAGCGTTCAAGTGAACGGGGTTGATGGAGTCGTACTCGTCGTGATTCAAATCACCGATGACCAAGTGCCGAACGGACGGCACCTCCGCGTTCAACACACGTACAGCCCGGTGACATCTCCCACGCCTTGATCCAGCAAGGAGAGAGGGAGAGGTTGAGGAAGACTCCATCCAGCAGTAGCACAACGGCGTGGTAGTGGTGGAGGAGCGTGGCAATCCCGCAGGGCTTCGCCAAGCACCATGGGAGAGGAGGAGGAGGAGGAGAGGCAGGGCTGCACCAAGAGGGAGAAGTTCTCATGTTCTGGGCTGCTCCAATGACTCAAGTATATATAGGGGGAAGGGGGGCTGCGCCCCCTTTAGGGTTTCCCACCCCAAGGGGTGCGGCCAGCCCTAGATGGGACTTGGAGGGGGCGGCCAAGAGGGGGAGAGAGGGGGCGCGCCCTAGGGTGGGCCTATAGGCCCATCTGCGCCTAGGGTTTCCCCTCTCCCCTCCTAGCTGCGCCTTGGGCAAGGGTGGGAGGCGCACCAGCCCACTCTGGGGCTGGTCCCTTCCCACTCTAGGCCCATACAAGCCTCCGGGGCCGGTGGCCCCACTTGGTGGACCCCCAGGACCCTCCCGGTGGTCCCGGTACATTACCGATATCGCCCGAAACTTTTCCGGTAACCAAAACAGGAGTTCCCATATATAAATCTTTACCTCCGGACCATTCCGGAACTCCTCGTGACGTCCGAGATCTCATCCGGGACTCCAAACAACATTCGGTAACCACATACAAGCTTCCTTTATAACCCTAGCGTCACCGAACCTTAAGTGTGTAGACCCTACGGGTTCGGGAGACATGCAGACATGACCGAGACATTCTCCGGTCAATAACCAACAGCGGGATCTGGATACCCATGTTGGCTCCCACATGTTCCACGATGATCTCATCGGATGAACCACGATGTCAAGGACTCAATCGATCCCGTATACAATTCCCTTTGTCTAGCGGTATTGTACTTGCCCGAGATTCGATCGTCCGTATACCGATACCTTGTTCAATCTCTTTACCGGCAAGTCCCTTTACTCGTTCCGTAACATATCATCCCGTGATCAACCCCTTGGTCACATTGTGCACATTCTGATGATGTCCTACCGAGTGGGCCCAGAGATACCTTTCCGTTTACACGGAGTGACAAATCCCAGTCTCGATTCGTGCCAACCCAACAGACACTTTCGGAGATACCTGTAATGCACCTTTATAGCCACCCAGTTACGTTGTGACGTTTGGTACACCCAAAGCATTCCTACGGTATCCGGGAGTTGCACAATCTCATGGTCTAAGGAAGAGATACTTGACATTGGCAAAGCTCTAGCAAACGAACTACACGATCTTTGTGCTATGCTTAGGATTGGGTCTTGTCCATCACATCATTCTCCTAATGATGTGATCCCGTTATCAACGACATGCAATGTCCATAGCCAGGAAACCATGACTATCTGTTGATCACAACGAGCTAGTCAACTAGAGGCTCACTAGGGACATATTGTGGTCTATGTATTCACACGTGTATTACGATTTCCGGATAATACAGTTATAGCATGAATAAAAGACTATTATCATGAACAAAGAAATATAATAATAACACTTTTATTATTGCCTCTAGGGCATATTTCCAACAGAGAGGGCCGGCCCTCCCCTGCTCCACTCCTTTATATACGGGGGCAGGGGGCACCCCATAGACACACAAGTTGATCTACGGATCGCTCCTTAGCGGTGTGCGGTGCCCCCTTCCACCATATTCCACCTCGGTCATATCGTCGCGGAGTTTAGGCGAAGCCCTGCGCCGGTAGAACATCATCATCGTCACCACGCCGTCGTGCTGACGGAACTCATCCCCGACGCTTTGCTGGATCGGAGCCCGGGGATTGTCATCGAGCTGAACGTGTGCTGAATTCGGAGGTGCCGTACGTTCGGTACTTGGATCGGTCGGATCGTGAAGACGTACGACTACATCAACCGCGTTGTCATAACGCTTCCGCTTACGGTCTACGAGGGTACGTGGACAATACTCTCCCCTCTCATTGCTATGCCATCACCATGATCTTGCGTGTGCGTAGGAAATTTTTTGAAATTACTACGTTCCCCAACAGTGGCATCCGAGCCTAGGTTTTATGCGTTGATGTTATATGCACGAGTAGAACACAAGTGAGTTGTGGGTGATACAAGTCATACTGCTTACCAGCATGTCATACTTTGGTTCGGCGGTATTGTTGGATGAAGCGGCTCGGACCGACATTACGCGTACGCTTACGCGAGACTGGTTTTACCGCCGTGCTTTGCACATAGGTGACTAGCGGGTGTCTGTTTCTCCAACTTTAGTTGAACCAAGTGTGGCTACGCCCGGTCCTTGCGAAGGTTAAAACAGCACCAACTTGACGAACTATCGTTGTGGTTTTGATTCGTAGGTAAGAACGGTTCTTGCTCAGCCCGTAGCAGCCACGTAAAACTTGCAACAACAAAGTAGAGGACGTCTAACTTGTTTTTGCAGGGCATGTTGTGATGTGATATGGTCAAGACGTGATGAGATATAAGTTGTTGTATGAGATGATCATGTTTTGTTGAAGTTATCGGCAACTGGCAGAAGTCCTATGGTTGTCTCTTTGTTGCATAAGATGCAAGTGCTAAATAATTGCTTTACTTTATCGCTATACGATAGCAATAGTTGCAAGAGCAATAGTTGGCGAGACGACCATGTGACGACACATTGATATAGATCAAGATGATGAAGATCATGGTGTCGTGCCGGTGACGATAGAGATCATGACAGTACTTTGGAGATGGAGATCAAAGGCGCAAGATGATCATGGCCATATCATGTCACATATTTTGATTGCATATGATGTTTATCTGTTATACATCTTATTCTGTTTTGTTTGACGGTAGCATTTTAAGATGATCTCTCACTAATTATCAAGAAGTGTTCTCCTTGAGTATGCACCGTTGCGAAAGTTCTTCGTGCTGAGACACCACGTGATGTTCGGGTGTGATAGGCTCTACGTTCAAATACAACGGGTGCAAAACAGTTGCACACGCGGAATACTCTGGTTAAACTTGACGAGCCTAGCATATACAGATATGGCCTCGGAACACGGAGACCAAAAGGTCGAGCATGAATCATATAGTAGATATGATCAACATAGTGATGTTCACCATTGAAAACTACTCCATCTCACGTGATGATCGGACATGGTTTAGTTGATTTGGATCACGTGATCACTTACATGACTAGAGAGATGTCTGTCTAAGTGGGAGTTCTTAAGTAATATGATTAATTGAACTTAAATTTATCATGAACTTAGTCCTGGTAGTATTTTGCAAATTATGTTGTAAGATCAATAGCTTGCTTTGTTGCTTTCATATGTTTATTTTGATATGTTCCTAGAGAAAATTGTGTTGAAAAATGTTAGTAGCAATGATGCAGATTGGATCCGTGATCTGAGGTTTATCCTCATTGCTGCACAGAAGAATTATGTCTTTAATGCACCGCTAGGTGACAGACCTATTGTAGGAGCAGATGCAGACGTTATGAACGTTTGGCTAGCTCAATATGATGACTACTTGATAGTTTTGTGCACCATGCTTTATGGCTTAGAATCGGGACTTCAAAGATGTTTTGAACATCATGGACCATATGAGATGTTCCAAGAATTGAAGTTAATATTTCAAGAAAATACCCGAGTTGAGAGATATGAAGTCTCCAACAAGTTCTATAGCTAAAAGATGGAGGAGAATCGCTCAACTAGTGAGCATGTGCTCAGATTGTTTGGATACTTCAATCGCTTGAATCAAGTGGGAGTTAATCTTCCAGATAAGATAGTGATTGACAGAATTCTCTAGTCACCATCACTAAGTTACTAGAACTTCGAGATGAACTATAGTATGCAAGGGATGACGAAAATGATTCCCGAGCTCTTCGTGATGTTGAAATCAATGAAGGTAGAAATCAAGAAAGAGCATCAAGTGTTGATGATTGACAAGACCACTAGTTTCAAGAAAAGGGCAAAGGGAAAGAAAGGGAAACTTCAGTAGAATGGCAAACAAGTTGTCACTCCCGTGAAGAAGACCAAAGCTGGACCAAAGCCTGAAACTGAGTGCTTACACTGCAAAGGAAATGGTCACTGGAAGCGGAAATGCCCTGAATATTTGGTGGATAAGAAGGATGGAAAAGTGAACAAGGGTATATTTGATATACAGGTTATTGATGTATGCCTTACTAGTGTTTATAGTAGCCCCTGAGTATTTGATACTTGTTCGGTTGCTAATATTAGTAACTCGAAACAGGAGTTACAGAATAAACAGAGACTAGTTGAGGGTGAAGTGATGATGAGTGTTGGAAGTAGTTCCAAGATTGATATTATCATCATCGCACACTCCCTATACTTTCGAGATTAGTGTTAAACCTAAATAAATGTTATTTGGCGTTTGCGTTGAGCATGAATATGATTTGATCATGTTTATTGCGATACAGTTATTCATTTAAAGTTAGAGAATAAATTGTTATTCTGTTTACATGAATAGGACCTTCGATGGTCATACACCCAATGAAAATAGTTTGTTGGATCTCGATCGTAGTGATACAATTCATAATATTGATGCCAAAAAGATGAAAAGTTAATAATGATAGTGCAACTTATTTGTGGCACTGCCGTTTGTGTCATATCGGTGTAAAGCGCATGAAGAAATTCCATAAAGATGGATTATCGGAATCACTTGGTTATGAATCACTTGATGCTTGCGAACCGTGCCTTTTGGGCAAGATGACTAAAACTCCGTTCTCCGGAACAATGGAACAAGCTACTAACTTATTGGAAATAATACATACCGATGTATGCGATCCAATGAGTGTTGATGCTTGCGGCCAGTATTGTTATTTTCTGACGTTCACAAGATGATTTGAGCAGATATGAGTATATCTACTTGATGAAACATAAGTCTGAAATAGTTGAAAGGTTCAAAGAATTTCAGAGAGAAGTGGAAAATCATCATAACAAGAAAATAAAGTTTCTACAATCTAATCATGGAGACGAATATTTGAGTTACGAGTTTGGTCTTCATTTGAAACAAGGTGAAATAGTTTCGCAACTCACGCCACCTGGAACACCACAATGTAATGGTGTGTCCGAACGTCGTAATCGTACTTTACTAGATATGGTGCGATCTATGATGTCTCTTATCGGTTTACCACTATCGTTTTGGGGTTATGCATTAGAGATAGTTGCATTCACGTTTAATAGGGCACCATCTAAAACCGTTGAAACGACACCGTATGAACTATGGTTTAGCAGTAAACCTAAGCTGTCGTTTCTTAAAGTTTGGAGTTGCGATGCTTATATGAAAAGGGTTTTCAACCTAATAAGCTCGAACCCAAATCGGAGAAGTGCATCTTCATAGAATACCCAAAGTAAACTGTTGGGTACACCTTCTATCATAGATCCGAAGGCAAGTATTCGTTGCTAAAAATGGATCCTTTCTAGAGAAGGAGTTTCTCTCGAAAGAAGTGAGTGGGAGGAAAGTAGAACTTGCTGAGGTAACTATACCTACTCCCTTGTTGGAAAGTAGTTCATCACAGAAATCAGTTCAAGTGATTCATACACCAATTAGTGAGGAAGTTAATGATGATGATCATGAAACTTCAGATCAAGTTGCTACCAAACCTCGTAGGTCTTCCAGAGTAAGATCCGCACCAGAGTGGTACGGTAATCATGTTCTGGAAGTCATGTTACTAGACCATGATAAACCTATGAACTATGAGGAAGCGATGATGAGCCCAGATTCCGCGAAATGGCTTGAGGCCATAAAATCTAAGATATGATCCATGTATGAGAACAAAGTATGGACTTTGATTGACTTGCTCGATGATCAGCAAGCCATGATAAATAAATGGATCTTCAAGAGGAAGACGGACACTAATAGTAGCGTTATTATCTACTAAGCTCGACTTGTTGCGAAAGGTTTTCAACAAGTTCAAGGTGTTGAATACGATGAGATTTTCTCACTCGTATCGGTGCTTAACTCTGTCTGAATCATGTTAGCAATTGCCACATTTTATGAAATCTAGCAAATGGATGTCAAAACTGCATTCCTTAATGGATTTTTTAAAGAAGAGTTGTATATGATGCAACCAGAAGGTTTTGTTAATCATAAAAGTGCTAACAAAGTGTGCAAGCTCCAGCGATCCATCTATGGACTGGTGCAAGAATCTCAGAGTTGGAATATACGCTTTGATAAGTTGATCAAAGCATATAGTTTATACAGACTTGCGGTGAAGCCTGTATTTACAAGAAAGTGAGTGGGAGCACTACAACATTTCTGATAAGTATATGTGAATGACATATTGTTGATCGGGAATAATGTAGAATTATTCTGCAAAGCATAAAGGAGTTTTTTTTCAAAGAAAAACCTCGACAAAGCTACTTACATATTGAGCATCAAGATCTATATAGATAGATCAAGACGCTTGATAAGATTTTTCAATGAGTAGATACCTTGATAAATTTTTGAAATAGTTCAAAATAGAACAGTCAAAGAAGGAGTTCTTGCCTGTGATGCAAAGGTGTGAAGTTGAGTAAGACTCAAGACCCGACCATGGCAGAAAATAGAAAGAGAATGAAAAGTCATTCCCTATGCCTCAGTCATAGGTTCTATAAAGTATGCTATGCTATGTACCAGACCTATTGTATACCTTGCTCTTTATTTGGCAAGAGAGTACAATAGTGATCTAGGAGTAGATCACTGGACATTGGTCAAGAATATCCTTAGTGAGGACTAAGGAAGTATTTCTCGATTATGGAGGTGATAAAAGAGCCTGTCGTAAAGAGTTACATCGGTGCAAGCTTTCATACCAATCCAGATGACTCTAAGTCTCAATCTGGATACATACTGAAAGTGGGAGCAATTAGCTAGAGTAGCTCCGTGCAGAGCACTGTGGACATAGAATATTTGCAAAATACATGCGGCTCTGAATGTGACAGAACTGTTGACTAAGCTTCTCTCACGAGCAAAACATGATCATACCTTAGTACTCTTTGGGTGTTAGTCACATAGCGATGTGAACTAGATTATTGACTCTAGTAAACCCTTTGGGTGTTGGTCACATGACGATGTGAACTATGGGTGTTAATCATATACACATATGAATATTGATGTTAAATCACATGGTGATGTGAACTAGATTATTGACTCTAGTGCAAGTGGGAGACTGAAGGAAATATGCCCTAGAGGCAATAATAAAGTTATTATTTATTTCCTTATTTCATGATAAATGTTTATTATTCATGCTAGAATTGTATTAACCGGAAAATAATACATGTGTGAATACATAGACAAACATAGTGTCACTAGTATGCCTCTACTTGACTAGCTCGTGAATCAAAGATGGTTAAGTTTCCTAGCCATGGACAAAAGAGTTGTCATTTGATTAACGGGATCACATCATTAGGAGAATTATGTGACTGACATGACCCATTCCGTTAGCCTAGCACTTGATCGTTTAGTATATTGCTATTGCTTTCTTCATGACTTATACATGTTCCTGTAACTATGAGATTATGCAACTCCCGTTTACCGGAGGAACACTTTGGGTACTACCAAACGTCACAACGTAACTGGGTGATTATAAAGGAGTACTACAGGTGTCTCCGAAGGTACATGTTGAGTTGGCATATTTCGAGATTAGGTTTTGTCACTCCGATTGTCGAAGAGGTATCTCTGGGCCCTCTCGGTAATGCACATCACTATAAAGCCTTGCAAGCAATGTGACCAATGAGTTGGTTACGGGATGATGCATTACCTAACGAGTAAAGAGACTTGCCGGTAACGAGATTGAACTAGGTATTGGATACCGACAATCAAATCTCGGGCAAGTAACATACCGATGACAAAGGGAACAACGTATGTTGTTATGCGGTTTGACCGATAAAGATCTTCGTAGAATATGTAGGAGCCAATATGGGCATCCAGGTTCCGCTATTGGTTATTGACCAAGAATAGTTCTAGGTCATGTCTACATAGTTCTCGAACCCATAGGGTCCGCACGCTTAAGGTTTCGATGATAGTTATATTATGAGTTTATGAGTTTTGATGTACCGAAGGAGTTAGGAGTCCCGGATGAGATCGAGGACATGACGAGGAGTCTCAAAATGGTCGAGACATAAAGATCGATATATTGGACGACTATATTCGGAGTTCGGAAAGGTTCCGAGTGATTCGGGTATTTTTCGGAGTACCGGAGAGTTACGGGAATTCGCCGGAGAAGTATTGGGCCTTATTGGGCCATACGGGAAAGAGAGAGGGGCTGCCTAGGGCAGGCCGCGCGCCCCCCCATGGCCTAGTCCGAATTGGACTAGGGGGAGGGGCCGCACCCCCTCCTTCCTTCCCTTCTCTCTTCCCCTTCCTTGTCTCCTACTCCTACTACTTGGAAGGACTCCTAGTTGGACTAGGAAAGGGGGAATCCTACTCCCGGTGGGAGTAGGACTCCCCTAGGGCGCGCCATAGAGAGGGCCGGCCCTCCCCTCCTCCACTCTTTTATATACGGGGGCAGGGGGCACCCCATAGACACACAAGTTGATCTACGGATCGTTCCTTAGCCGTGTGCGGTGCCCCCTTCCACCATATTCCACCTCGGTCATATCGTCGCGGAGTTTAGGTGAAGCCCTGCGCCGGTAGAACATCATCATCGTCACCACGCCGTCGTGCTGACGGAACTCATCCCCGACGCTTTGCTGGATCGGAGCCCGGGGATTGTCATCGAGCTGAACGTGTGCTGAACTCGGAGGTGCCGTACGTTCGGTACTTGGATCGGTCGGATCGTGAAGACGTACGACTACATCAACCGCGTTGTCATAACGCTTCCGCTTACGGTCTATGATGGTACTTGGACAATACTCTCCCCTCTCGTTGCTATGCCATCATCAAGATCTTGCGTGTGCGTAGGAAATTTTTTGAAATTACTACGTTCCCCAACATGAAGCTCCGCGGCCGGCAGCACTGTGGTTTCTGCTTTGACATCTAGGGACTGAATAGGTGAAAGGAGCCTTTCCTTTTCAGCCTTATAAATCCTGCTAAGTTGCTTAGCCCACCCATGCAGGAAACTTCTCAAATGTCTGATCTTATTCTGCTAGCGCTGAAGCGCGGTCCTCCCTCCGCAATCCTTAGCCCACTCTCTTGCTACGAGATCAAAGAAACCTTCTCGTTCAAACCAAGCCATCTCAAAGGAGAATGAGTTTTTGTTTCCCAAGTGGGTGGCCTCACCAGAATCCACAAATAATGGTGTGTGATCAGAAATTCCACGGGACAAAGCCTGAACTATTACTAACGGAAACTTCTATTCCCACTCGACACTAGCCAACACTCGATCCAACTTCTCATACGTCGGATTTGGTAGCGCGTTAGCCCACGTGAATTTTCTACCTGAGAGCTCAATCTCTCTGAGGTCAAGACTTTCAATGATAGTATTGAACATGAACGACCACCTGCCGTCAAAGTTATCATTGTTCTTATCCTCACGCCTTCTAATGATATTGAAATCACCCCCACCAGGATAGGAAGCTGCTCAGAACCGCAAATCCTAACAAGATCAGCCAAGAACTCGGGGTTGAGTTCGGGCTGTGCGGTACCATATACCGCGACCAAAGCCCAATTAAACCCATCGGCCTTCGAACGCACCCGAAACTTGACTGCAAAGTCTCCCATTACCACACTACGAACCTCGAGCGCATCACAACGAACACCAAGTAAGATTCCACCCGATCTCCCTCTCGGTGGCAGGCAATGCCAATAAACATCAATAGCTCCCGACAAAGTATTAAGAAATTGTGGCGCAAAATTATCTCTACTGGTCTCCGATAGAGCGATAAAATCTAAATGATGCTCGACAGACGCCTCAGCAAGAAACCTTCTTTTAGCCAAGTCCTTTAGACCTCTGCTATTCCAAAAGATTCCTTTCATAGTTCATCATGGAATTTTTTAGCCGTACAAATCCTAGCACTCCTATGCACCGCGGACACCGGGTACACCTTCCGTATCCACTTGCGTTTAGAGACATTTTGACTCTGCAACCGGTCCTCACAACCAGTCTTAGAAGGTCCAACTATAACCATTTCAGAAGTATCGTCCTCCTCTTCCGCCTCAGGCATGGGAGGCATAAGATCCACACACAAATTATCTAACACCCTGACCCCCAAAGCATTAACCTCAGAATCACTCATGGGTTTAACCGCCGCTATATTACGAATCATCTCTAAGGCTCGCTCAGCCTCTAGATCCAGAAGATCATTAACAGAATTGGAGATTTCAATACCATTATTACCTAGTGAAACTCCTAGACTTGCATTTTCAACAATCTCATCATTTGAAAAATGCAGAATGGAATTATAAGTATTAACCGACATACCAATAGTGACCTCAACGTCACGGAGCTTGGCCGCCCTCTTGGCGCACCGCAGCTGAATGTCGTCCACATCCGGCTGAGCCTGGAGACGGCCACTCACCCGTCGCCCCTCAGACATCGGATCCTGGATCCTTCCAAAAGCTATGACCTCCTCCCGAGAAAAGCTGGTCGAGGTAGGGCCTCCAGCCTCACCCCACCCGCGAGGCCAGACCGCCTGCACAGACACCCCAGCAGGCGAACGGGGGGAAGGGAGTGCATGGGCCAACTGCCCGAACTCCCCACCCGGCACCGGAGAGGCGGCCACCGAAGGCGCCTTAGGAGAAGAAGAAGAAGACTCCGAGGCCACCTGCCCCGAGCCCCCTCCTGAAGGCCCTGACTCCACGAGCAGAGAGGTAGAGGGGGAATCCGAGGCCACCTGCCCCAGACCCCCACCCAACATGGAAAAGGATACGGGACCCGGCACCGGAGAGGCGGCCACCAAAGGCGCCTTAGGAGAAGGAGAAGAAGGCTCCGAGGCCACCTTCCCCGAGCCCCCTCCCGAAGGCACCGACGGCACCAGCAGAGAGGTAGACGTGACGGGAGAAGAGCAACCCAAGGCCTCCTGCCTCGCCCCCCCGGCAAACCAGCAACCACCATCGGCGCCCCGTCTTATGGAGGGACGGCATGCTGAGCACGTGAGGGAGTGGCCACCTTCCGACTCACCTCGTCCTCTCTCCTGACCGTGACCGACAGAACCCTAGAATCCTCAAAAACCAAAGCAGGCAATGCGAGCTCAAACTCCTCCTCGGACTCCACCCGATCACTCCACAGCCTCGGAGGTGCAGAAGCGGGTTCGAAGGACCCAAATCTCAGAGTCGACGTAGGCACCAAGGAGGGTGGAGCCGCCCCATCCCCGGTCGTCGCGGACTCGGAATCTGGTCCCTTGGATAGCTGTCGTCCAGAGTCAGCTACCGGCGGCTCCTTTGCCCCGGCGCTGCCATCGCCCTCGTGCATATCCACGTCAGACCCGTGAGCCTCCGCAGCCAATAAGCTCTCGTCCTCAAACTCAATAACCAGATTGTATATCCTGCCTCGATAAGCCCACTTAACAACTTCCGGCACATACTCAATGTTCAGAATGCTAACCAAAACCCGTGCAATCCCGTGAGCTCTAGTGAACTCCATATCCACACACTCAGGCTTCCCCACCAAAATGCCCAAGATGGCCACAACCCGAGCATCCTGCAACGGCTTGGAGGGGGCCCTAGAGAAACGCAACCAGGCCTGAGTAAGCGGCTTACCCTGAGGCTCCACCTGCTTCCACTCATGAAACTCAAGTATGCCATCAGTTCCCAGCACTTCACACATCCCAAAACTCAGCAACCTCTGCAGATCCTCCATCGAAGGAAACTCAAATCTGAACATCTTATCAGCGAGACTTACTAGCTCCCACTGGAAATCCCCAGGGGCCAGCTCCCGAAGCCTCTGCACGATCTGAGTCTCAGACACCTCCCCTCTGGTGACCTTGACAATCCTCGTAGTCATACTCGGGGTCTCATCAGTAACCTCTCGCTCATTTGGAGATTCAAAAAAAGTAAGCTCAACACAGTATACTCCATACATCATAAGCGACGGTGCTTGATCACGCAGCATCGGACAGTCCCCAGAATCGTGTGCTGGCTTACCACAAGTATCACATAGCAGAGCCACACACTCCGCAATGAAATGACCCTTATCACCACAACGATAACACATCATCTTTTCCTTCTTGCGCGCCCATTTGGACGCCCTATCAGACTCAGCCCTATCCGTCATCTCCTCAGACACATTAGCCATAGCCTCGTTCTTAGGAACCTGGACGGTAGCAAGAGCCGTCACCACCTCCATAGCGTTACCGTCCAATACTGGCTCGTCAGCAGCCCCGTCTATCATCTGCTCAACAACAATAGCAGGTGGTGGTGGTTGTCGTGGATGGTACCGGCCCCCACGACCGCCTCGACCACCCCGATGGCCACGGAAACCTCCCCATTGCCGATGACCCGGACCAGATGGCCCTTCAATGAAGCCACCAGAAGGGCCCAAGAACGTCCTCTCAGCCGAGCCGTCGCTCTGCCAGGCATAACCCCGACCTCCACCTATGGAAGAAGAGCCACGGTGCTAACCCGCCTGAGGGAGTCCTGGATAAGGGGGTATCCGGACAGCCGGACTACATACTTTGGCCGGACTGTTGGACTATGAAGATAGAAGACAGAAGACTTTGTCCCGTGTCCGGATGGGACTCTCCTTGGCGTGGAAGGCAAGCTTGGCGATTCGGATGCAGATCTCCTCCTCTGTAAACCGACTCTGTGTAACCCTAGCCCCCTCCGGTGTCTATATAAACCGGAGGGTTTAGTCCATAGGACAGAACAACAACAATCATACCATAGGCTAGCTTCTAGGGTTTAGCCTCTCTGATCTCGTGGTAGATCAACTCTTGTAATACTCATATCATCAAGGTCAATCAAGTAGGAAGTAGGGTTTTACCTCCATTGAGAGGGCCTGAACCTGGGTAAACATCGTGTCCCCAGCCTCCTGTTACCATTAGTCTTAGATGCACAGTTCGGGACCCCCTACCCGAGATCCGCCAGTTTTTACACCGACATTGGTGCTTTCATTGAGAGTTCCTCTGTGTCGTTGCTGCAAGGCTAGATGGCTTCTCCAACCTTCAACCATGCTGCCCTGGGTGAGACTTTTCTCCCCGGATAGATCTTCGTGTTCGGCGGCTTCGCACTGCGGGCCAACTCGCTTGGCCATCTGGAGCAGATCGATAGCTATGCCCCTAGCCATCAGGTCAGGTTTGGAAACCTAAACTACACCGCCGACATCCGCGGAGACTTGATCTTCGACGGATTCAGTCCCGTGTTAGGAGCGCCGAACAATCACGACGAGCATGACCTAGATCTGCAGTCGGACAGTATTCAGAACATTGCACCTGCTTCAGCTTCGGACTTCGTTCCAAAGCAGGCCGTGCCTCCCGAGGACGGGTGGATGGACCCCGCCCCGAAGGCCACATTCTCATCGGCGTTGAAGCCGAACACGGACTCCTCTCCTCAGGAAATCTGTACCTCCGGACCCCTAGGCTCATCTCCGGTAGTGTGTTCCGGACCACGCGCATCCGTGCCCATCGAATCTAATTGGGCTCCAGTTATGGAGTTCGCCGCCGCGGATATCTTTCAGCACTCACCCTTTGGAGACGTGTTGAATTCATTAAGGTCTCTCTCTTTGTCAGGAGACTCCTAGCCGAACTATGTTCGGCTCGAGTAGGGAGCTGGCAACGAAGAAATTCGTTACCCACCCACCACCCACTTAATAGCCACGGTCAGTGAATTAACCGACGTGCTTAACTTTGACTCCGAAGACATCGACGGTATAGACGACGATGCGGGAGAAGAACAGGAACCACCGCCCACAGGGCGCTGGACTGCCACCTCTTCATATGATATATATATATGGTGGATACTCCCAAAGAAACCAATGGCGATGAGGCAGCGGGAGATAACCCCTCGGGGAAGAAAGAAAAACATGGGTGTCATCGACGCTGCTCCAAGCCTCGCCACAACAATACCGGCACTGGAGAAGAAAATCCAGATGGTGCCGAAGAGGAATATGAACCCGATCAACCCACCTTCGAGCAAGCCGAACAGGAACACGGGCAGGCTAGCCCAGACGAATAGGAGATGGATGGATACTTGGAGTACGATAACTATATGCCTCCCTCCGAAGATGAGGTGAGCCTCGGTGACGACGAATTCGGCGTACCAGAGGATCCCATAGAGCAGGAGCGCTTCAAGCGCAGGCTTATAGTGTAACGCCCCAGATATAATTTCCATATTTGTATCCAACTCTTGCCGTCTCCGGCGCTTAGTTATATTTATTTCTCGGGTTCGGGTCTTTGTCTCCGTGTGTTGTTTTCTTTTTCGTGCATCTCTTATCATGTCATCTCGTGCATCGCATTTGCATACATGTTCATCTCATGCGTTCGAGCATTTTCCCCGTTGTCTGTTTTGCATTCCGGCGCTTCGTTCTCCTCCGGTGGTCATTTCTAGTCTTCTTTCGTGTGTGGGGTTTAAACATTTCCGGATTGGACCGAGACTTTCCAAGCGGCCTTGGTTTACTACCGGTAGACCGCCTGTCAAGTTTCGGGTCATTTGGACTTCGTTTGATACTCCAACGGTTAACCGAGGGACCGAAAAGGCCTCGTGTGTGTTGCAGCCCAACACCCCTCCAAAATTGTCCCAAAGCCCACCAAACTCTGCTCCATGCCCTAGAGCGTTCGATCACGATCGTGTGGGCGAAAACCGCACCTCATTTGGACTCTCCTAGCTCCACTTATGCCTATATATACACCCCCCTCCGAAATCCACGGTTCTTCTCCCCCCTAACCCTAGATCCAACTCCTCCCGCCGCCGCCGGACAAAAATCG
>NC_057804.1:134477833-134487344 GCF_018294505.1 Triticum aestivum | reverse complement strand
CGGCGCCCGCGCCAGGGAGAGGAGCTCCCGGCTCCGGCGACCGCCCGCCGCGCCGCTTCCTCCTCGCCGTCCGACCCCCCTCCCTGCTCCGGCTACTTCCTCTCCGGCCGCCGCCGTCGTCTACAGGAATCCCGGCGAGATCCGCCGCCGTCTCGGGCCGCGTGCCCGAACCCTAGATCTGGATCCTGGGGTAGTTTTTTTCACTAAGTCCCTAGATTTTTACTCCATATGCTCCTGTTCGAGGACCCGTATCTCCACATCCGTAGCTCCGTTTTGGGCATATGATATATCAAAATCTTCGCCTCGACATGTACATCATTTCATTCCATTGCATCATTTGAATTTGAGGTCATCTTGATACCCAAAATTCTGTTAGAAGGAGGCTTCGTGAGTTAAATTGCAGATCCGTTAGTTCATCATGCACTTTTGTCATTTTTGCCATGTTTAATTCGTGCATGATATGCCTGTGCCCCTTTGGGATGAATTGTTAAGCATTTTGTCTTCTTTCCAGAGGTGCCATTCATGCATTTTTAGGATGTGTGTGTTGTCTTGTGCAAGCTTGCGAAGAGAGGTACCTGAGATTGCTGATTTCAGAGACTTAGTGATTTTCACTAAGTCTGGGATATTTTAGTTCATGATGCTATATGTCCAGCTTGTTTCCTAGTGATCCGTGCCTCTTTTGAGGATGATCAGTAAGGGAGTTTTGTTATTTATGTTATGCTCTATCCATCCATGTCTTTTTTTACATATGTGGAGTGCTCTAGGTTGACTCAATCGAGCTCAACTTTTGCTTCGTTGTTAATCCGGGCAGATCGTCAACTTGTTTGCGATTTTGCCGATGCTACCGTTAGTGTTCCATGCATGCTATGCCTTTGTTCTTGCCATGTGTAGCTAGCACATTGTGCCTTCTTGCTGGTTATATGCTTTCCTTGCCATGACTTGCACCGTAGTGAGTGCATCGAGCTCGTTTACATGCCTTCGTGGGTTAAATTTCAGCATGTCTCAGTTTTCACTAAGTCTGAAAACTGATTGTGTTCGAGCGATGTTCGTGAGCTCGGTAGAGTATTTTGTGAACCCTTTTGGCCCCAGGTCACTTTGGGTGTTTTGTTAAGCTTGTTGAGTAGCTCCATGCCATGTTATTACTTGTCATGTTCAGGTTTTCTATCATGTTGTTTTGCTGCTCCGAAGAGAGCATCGTGATCTGAAATTTCAGACTAGTGTTAATTTCACTAAGTCTGGAATTTGTTTTGCATTTGCGTTTTAGCCATGCTTGTTTGAACCTCTTAATGGATGAATTGGCCGTGGCTCAGTGCTAGTGTTTTGTCAACCATCTTGTGTACTTCACTGCCATGTATTTTGTTTTCATGTTTGGTGGCTGTAGCATGTTCATTTCGTTGCATTTAGATGCCTACTTGCTGTAAATCGCATACCGGTGTCATATCTTAAAACGCTTGCCATTTCCAAACCGTAACTCCGATTTCAATGATCTTTATATCGTTTTCAAGCGATTTCATCCCCTCTATCCAGTGGCACACTTGGTTTTCCAAGTTGATGCCAGGTTCATGCATTTCCTGTCATATCTTGCATTTTGCATCCCGCATCGCATCCCGCATAGCATATCGTCATTTCATCATATTGCTTGGTCTTGCCCGTGGTTGATTGTATCCTTATTGCTTGTTTGTCTTGTTGGGTAGAGCCGGGAGACGAGTTCGCTACCAAGGAGCCCGTTGAGTTTGCTTGTGAGGATCCAGTCAACTCTGACAACTGTGCAGGCAAGATGATCATGCCCTCGAAATGACTACTATCTTTGCTATGCTAGTTTGCTCGCTCTTTTGCTTTGCCACTGCTACGATGCCTACCATTTGCTTGTCAGCCTCCCAATTGCCATGTTGAACCTCTAACCCACCATTGTCCTAGCAAACCGTTGATTGGCTATGTTACCGCTTTGCTCAACCTTCTTATAGCGTTGTTAGCTGCAGGTGAAGATTGGAGCCGTTCCTTGTTGGAACATTTATTTACTTGTTGGGATATCATTATATTGCTATGTTATCTTAATGCATCTATATACTTGGTAAAGGGTGGAAGGCTCGGCCTCTCGCCTAGTGTTTTGTTCCACTCTTGCCGCCCTAGTTTCCGTCATATCGGTGTTATGTTCCCGGATTGTTGCGTCCCTTACACGGTTGGGCTATAATGGGAACCCCTTGAAGGTTCGCCTTGATTAAAGCTTTTCCAGCAATGCCCAACATTGGTTTTACCATTTGCCACCTAGCCTCTTTTCCCTTGGGTTTCCGGAGCCCGAAGGTCATCTTTATTTTAGCCCCCCACGGGCCAGTGCTCCTCTGAGTGTTGGTCCGAACTAGAGCCCTGTGCAGCGCCACCTCGGGGAAACTCAAGGGTTGGTTTTAGTTGTACGGATTGCTCATCTGAGTGTGCCCTGAGAAAGAGATATGTGCAGCTCCTATCGGGATTTGTCGGCACATTCGGGCGGTGTTGCTGGACTTGTTTTAACCTGTCGAATCATCTTGTTGTACCGAGATACCGAGTCTGATCGGTGTGTCTTGGGTGGAGGTCTATTCCTTCGTTGACCGTGAGAGCTTGTTATGGGCTAAGTTGGGACCCCCTGCAGGGATTGATCTTTCGAAAGCCGTGCCCGCGGTTATGGGTAGATGGGAATTTGTTAATGTCCGGTTGTAGATTACTTGAACTAAACTTAATTAAAATGAATCAACCGTGTGTGTTACCGTGATGGCCCCTTCTCGGCGGAGTTCGGGAAGTGGACACGGTGTTGGAGTTATGCTTGCGCAGGATGTTCCTTTAGCTTCTCGCTCGTGCTTCGCCTTCTCTTCTCGCTCTCTTTTGCGTATAAGTTAGCCACCACATATGCTAGTCGCTTGCTGCAGCTCCACATATATTTGCCTTATCCTGTCCCATAAGCTTAAATAGTCTTGATCGCGTGGGTGTGAGATTGCTAAGTCCCTGTGGCTCACAGATACTACAACTCCAGATGCAGGTCCAGGTGTTTCTGCTCCAGTTGACGATTACGAGCTCAAGTGGGAGTTCGACGAGGACTCTCAGCGATACTACGTGTCTTTTCCGGATGATCAGTAGTGGTGCCTAGTTGGGGTTATCGATTCAGGACCTTGTCGCACGTTGGGTTCTTTTCTATTTTGGCGCCGTAGTCGGGCCATGAGTGTTTGTTTGATGGAGGTTATTTATGTACTCTGATGTGACGTGGCGAGTGTAAGCCAACTATGTTATCTCCCCCTTTTATTATATATTACATGGGATGTTGTAATGATTGCCTGACTTGCGACATTGCTTTCAATGCGGTTATGCCTCTAAGTCGTGCCTCGACACGTGGGAGCTATAGCCGCATCGAGGGTGTTACAAGTTGGTAATCAGAGCCTTCCCCGACCTTAGGAGCCCCATTGCTTGATCGTTTTTAGCAGCCGAGTTGTGTCTAGAAAAATGTTTTGAGTCCTTAGGAATTATATATCGGAGAGCTTAGGAATTCTTTTTACTTCCCAGTCTCCTCATCGCTCTGGTAAGGCATCCTGGCGTAGAGTTTTGACTCTTCTCTTCTCAAATTTCACTAAAAAAATTTAGGATCACGCGAGTATCTTGGATTTGTTCCGATGGTTTTGTGACGAGAACATTGTTCTTGGTGCCTCCTGTCTTTAGGGGTTGTGGCAGTGTCCCGGGGAGTTGAGCTCCGAGGTGTTGTCGTCACAATTTTATCGTTGCAATTCTGGTATACTTGAGATATGTTCGCCGACATCGAAAATCTCTTTTATGCAGTTCGTTGGTGAGATAACCTCGACGCCACCCAGTACTGGGGCGGGAGTTCGGGAGTATCGCCATAACTTGTATAACGGATGTTTTTCGAAGGTTGAGGTAGATGGTTTCCGAAGTTTTTCTTGGTTATGTGTTGAAGGATGGATACAGTTGGATGTAGGATTTGCTAGTTTGGGTGAGATATTGTGCTTCCCCTGTATCCCCAACACCTGATTGCATAACCGGAAAGGTTCGGGAGTTTCATAGGTGGGAATTCTAGTAGCTCTAGTTCTTCTTCCACGGATATTGGTTTGAGATTGGGATTTCTTACCGATTATTCGTTCTTGATCCGTACCTTGTTGAATTATTTCTCTTCCTTAATTCTACGTGGCCTCTCAATTTATGGATATGTGACCATTTGAAGAGGAATGCATTCGTTCATTTTGTTCGGATGTGAAGGCTATATGTTGCAATTTTCATTCCGTTGGATTCAGCTTCTATATTGTTGTCTATCAATGTGCTAATGGTGGTCAACCTCTTCAGGATGGCTCCTCCAACGCGCACGACTCCGAATCCTGATCCGCCTCCACCTCCGCCTCCTCCGGAAGCATGGCAATCTGTGATGGCCGCTACTAATGCAAATACACAGTTGATCATGCAAATCCTCCAAGAGCGGAATCAAGGCAGTCAAGGGAATCAAGGCAACAATCAGCACCACTTTGCTACACTGAACCAGTTCCTTGCTAATGGCCCAAAGACGTTCAGCGGTTGTGTTGAGGCTACCGATGCTGACGATTGGCTAGTGGATCTGGGCAAGCATTTTGAATGCAGCAACGTCAGGCCTGAAGATTTCGTCAAGTTCGCTTCTTTCCAGCTCAAAGATCAGGCTGCAGAGTGGTTCCAGCAGTACAAGGATTCCAGAGGTGGACGTTTGATCACTTGGAATGATTTTCATCAAGATTTCCGCGCTCATCACATTCCTCAAAGTGTGGTTGAGAGTAAGCGTCAGGAATTCCGCAATCTGAAGCAAGGCTCTTTGTCTGTCTATGACTACAACAAGTTGTTCCAGAAGCTCGCCCGTTTTGCCAAGCAGGATGTTCCTGATGAGAAGAGCATGATCTATCAGTTCAGGGGTGGTCTTCGTGAGGAAATTCAGCTCGCTCTTGTCCTCTTTGAGCCGTTGAGATACGATGAGTTCTACAACATGGCACTGAAGCAAGAGGCTGCTCAGATGAGGTGTGATGCTTCCAGGAAGCGTGCCAGAGATGTTACTCCGTCTTCCTCTACTCAAGTGGTCAAGCAGCAGAAGTATTGGCTTCCTCCTCCTCCGTTCCGTCAGCCGTTTCAGCAGAAGAGCAAAGGTGGCAGTGGTTTCTCCCATCCACCCAACCCAGGCTTTCAGAACAAGTCTTCGTCTCAAGCGCCAAGACCGAGTGCTCCGTATCACCGTCCGCTTTCAGAGGTCACGTGCAACAAGTGCCAACAGAAGGGTCACTATGCCAACAAGTGTACCAACCAGAGGCGTCTTCCTCCTCCTCCTCCTGTCAGATCGGCAAGTACAGCTGTGGTCAAGCACAATCCCAAGCACGCCAAGGTCAATATGGTGAATGCAGCTCAGGCAGAGGATTCTTCAGATGTGATCATGGGTAACCTTCCTGTTAATGATATTCCTGCAAAAGTTCTTTTTGACACTGGTGCATCGCATTGTTTCATCTCGAGACCTTTTGCTTCCAAGCATGATTTTGTTACTCAAATGTTGCCGAGACCGTTGTCTATTGACTCTCCGGCCAGCCTCTTGACATCTCGAGTGTGTGTTCCGGATGTTACAATCACTTTGGGCGACTGCAAGTTTCTCTCTTCTCCGGTGGTTCTTGGCAATTCTGACATTGATCTTATTCTTGGGATGGACTGGCTCTCTAAGCATAAAGCTCAGCTTGATTGTGCAGCCAGGCAGATTCAACTGACTCATTCGTCTGAGGATGTAATTGTCTTTGCTGCTCGGGATAATACCATCCGGTTGTTTTCTCTCAATGAGAAGGGTGAATTGGATGCTATTTCGCAGATTCCGGTTGTTTGTGAGTATCAAGACGTTTTTCCAGAAGAACTTCCAGGGATGCCTCCAAACCGGTCGGTTGAATTTGTTATTGAACTTGAGCCCGGTACGGAACCTGTGTGCAAATGTCCCTACAAGCTCGGCCCCGAAGAGTTGAAGGAGTTGAAGAAACAACTCGATGAGCAAGAAAGATTGGGTCTCATTCGGCCTAGTACTTCTCCGTGGGGTTGTGGTGTTCTTTTTGTGAAGAAGAAGGATGGATCGAGTCGACTTTGTGTTGATTACCGTCCAGTAAACAAGAAGACCATCAAGAACAAATACCCACTTCCCAACATCAATGAGCTGTTCGAACAACTCAAGGGTGCTCAAGTATTCTCCAAGCTTGATCTCCGTATGGGTTATCATCAGATTCGTATTCGTGAGCAAGATATTCCCAAGACGGTGTTCAGAACAAGCTTTGGTTCATATGAATACACCGTCATGTCTTTTGGCCTCGCAAACGCTCCTCCGACGTTCTCTCGCATGATGAACTTCATCTTCAGCCCCTACACCAATGAATTCGTTTTGGTCTATCTCGACGACATTCTAGTTTTCTCGAAGAACAAGGAAGATCATGCCAAGCACTTGCGTTTGGTTCTTGACAAGCTCAGGGAACATCAGTTCTACGCCAAGTTCTCCAAGTGTGAATTTTGGCTCGATGAGGTTCTTTATCTTGGTCATATCATCTCTGCCAAGGGCATTTCCGTGAATCCTAAGAAGGTGTCCGCAATTGTGAATTGGGAACCTCCTCAGAACGTGAAGCAACTCCGCAGTTTCCTCGGTCTCGCAAGCTATTGCAGAAGATTCGTTGAAAACTTTTCTAAGATCGCCAAGCCTCTCTCAAATCTTCTTCAGAAGCACGTCAAGTACGTTTGGTCTCCGGAGTGTGATATTGCTTTCAACACTTTGAAAGAGAAATTGATCACTGCTCTAGTTCTGACTCCGCCTGATGAAACCAAGCCGTACGAGGTCTTTTGTGATGCCTCTCTCCAAGGTCTCGGTGCTGTACTGATGCAAGAGAAGAAAGTTGTCGCTTATACCTCTCGCCAGTTGAAACCTAATGAGAAGAACTACCCCACTCATGATCTCGAGTTGGCGGCAGTTGTGCACGCTTTGTTGACTTGGAGACATCTTCTATTGGGAAGGAAAGTGGATATTTTCACTGATCACAAGAGTCTCAAGTACATCTTCACTCAGCCTAATCTCAACCTCAGGCAGACTCGATGGGTCGAAATGATTCAAGAGTACAATCCGAGTATCGAGTATACTCCAGGCAAGGCTAATGTGATTGCTGACGCTTTGAGCAGGAAAGCATATTGCAACAGTCTGATTCTCAAGCCTTATCAACCCGAGCTTTGTGAAGCTTTCCGCAAACTTAATCTGCAGTTTGTTCCCCAAGGTTTCCTCGCTAACCTTCAAGTTTCTCCTACCTTGGAAGACCAGATTCGCCAAGCCCAGCTTCTTGATGATATGGTGAAGAAGGTGAAGATTGGTATTGCAAAGAGTCAGTCCAAGTACAAGTGCTACCGACTTGATGACAAGGACACTCTCTTCTTCGAGGATCGAATTGTTGTGCCCAAAGGTGAACTTCGTAAGGTGATCATGAACGAGGCTCACAACTCTCTCCTCTCCATCCACCCTGGGAGTACGAAGATGTATCAGGACCTCAAGCAAACTTATTGGTGGACTCGAATGAAGCACGAGATCGCTCAATTCGTGAATGAATGTGATGTCTGCAGAAGAGTGAAGGCAGAACACCAAAGGCCAGCTGGTCTCCTCCAACCTCTTGCCATTCCAGAATGGAAGTTTGACCACATTGAAATGGACTTCGTGACTGGGTTTCCAAAGTCCAAGCGTGGCAATGATGCTATATTCGTCGTCATCGACAAGCTCACCAAAGTGGCTCACTTTCTGCCTATCAAAGAGTCAATCACTGCAGCTCAATTGGCGGAACTCTATACCTCTCGCATTGTCTCTCTGCACGGTATTCCTCAAGTGATATCTTCAGACCGTGGCAGCATCTTTACCTCCAAGTTTTGGGATTCTTTTCAGAAAGCCATGGGCACCAACATCCGCTTCAGCACAGCTTTCCATCCTCAAACGAGCGGTCAAGTCGAGCGTGTCAACCAGATTCTCGAAGACATGCTCAGGGCTTGTGTGATTTCTTTCGGCATGAAGTGGGAGGACTGTCTTCCTTATGCTGAATTCTCATACAACAACAGCTTTCAAGCAAGTTCGGGCAAGGCCCCCTTTGAAATTCTATATGGCAGGAAGTGCCGTACCCCTCTCAACTGGTCTGAAACCGGTGAACGTCAGCTGCTGGGCAATGACCTAATCACAGAGGCAGAAGAAATGTGCAAAGTCATTCGTGATAACCTCGAAGCAGCCCAGTCCCGCCAGAAGAGCTACTATGATAGTAAGCACCGTGATCTGGCTTTCGAGATCGGAGATCACGTTTACCTCCGCGTCTCTCCTATGAAAGGTACTCGTCGCTTCGGTATCAAAGGGAAGCTTGCCCCTAGATACGTGGGACCTTTCAAAATTGTCTGCAAGAGAGGCGACCTCGCCTATCAACTTGAGCTTCCTTCAAACTTTGCAAATGTTCATGATGTGTTCCATGTCTCTCAGCTTCGAAAGTGCTTCAAGACTCCTGACCGCACCGTCAACTTCGAGGACATTGAGCTCCAAGAAGATCTCTCTTATCGTGAGCACCCAGTTGCTATTCTTGAAGAGACTGAACGCAAGACTCGCAACAAGTCAATCAAATTTCTCAAAGTTAAGTGGTCTCACCATTCCGACCGTGAAGCTACCTGGGAACGCGAGGATCACCTCCGTTCTGAGTACCCGGAGTTCTTTCAGTCCTAGATCTCGGGACGAGATCTTTTCGTAGTGGTGCAGTGTTGTAACGCCCCAGATATAATTTCCATATTTGTATCCAACTCTTGCCGTCTCCGGCGCTTAGTTATATTTATTTCTCGGGTTCGGGTCTTTGTCTCCGTGTGTTGTTTTCTTTTTCGTGCATCTCTTATCATGTCATCTCGTGCATCGCATTTGCATACATGTTCATCTCATGCGTTCGAGCATTTTCCCCGTTGTCCGTTTTGCATTCCGGCGCTTCGTTCTCCTCCGGTGGTCATTTCTAGTCTTCTTTCGTGTGTGGGGTTTAAACATTTCCGTATTGGACCGAGACTTGCCAAGCGGCCTTGGTTTACTACCGGTAGACCGCCTGTCAAGTTTCGGGTCATTTGGACTTCGTTTGATACTCCAACGGTTAACCGAGGGACCGAAAAGGCCTCGTGTGTGTTGCAGCCCAACACCCCTCCAAAATTGTCCCAAAACCCACCAAACTCTGCTCCATGCCCTAGAGCGTTCGATCACGATCGTGTGGGCGAAAACCGCACCTCATTTGGACTCTCCTAGCTCCACTTATGCCTATATATACACCCCCCTCCGAAATCCACGGTTCTTCTCCCCCCTAACCCTAGATCCAACTCCTCCCGCCGCCGCCGGACAAAAATCGCGCGCCGGACGTGTCCGCCTGGCTCCGCGGGACGAATCCGCCGCCGCCATGTGTCCCGGGGCCGGTCCCCAGTTCACCGCCGCCCGCGGGCCCGCGAGGCCCGTGCGGGGCCCTCCCGGCCCGCT
>NC_057804.1:134455854-134477409 GCF_018294505.1 Triticum aestivum | reverse complement strand
CCTCCAGTCGCCGCCCCCGAGCCCGGCGACGCTCGCCCGCTCCGGCCGCCATGGCGCCATTGCCGGCCGCCGCCCGGAGCACCTCGCCCCGCCGCCCCAAGCCCTCGCCGGCGCCCGCGCCAGGGAGAGGAGCTCCCGGCTCCGGCGACCGCCCGCCGCGCCGCTTCCTCCTCGCCGTCCGGCCCCCCTCCCCGCTCCGGCTACTTCCTCTCCGGCCGTCGCCGTCGTCTACAGGAATCCCGGCGAGATCCGCCGCCGTCTCGGGCCGCGTGCCCGAACCCTAGATCTGGATCCTGGGGTAGTTTTTTTTCACTAAGTCCCTAGATTTTTACTCCATATGCTTCTGTTCCAGGACACGTATCTCCACATCCGTAGCTCCGTTTTGGGCATATGATATATCAAAATCTTCGCCTCGACATGTACATCATTTCATTCCATTGCTTCATTTGCATTTGAGGTCATCTTGATACCCAAAATTCTGTTAGAAGGAGGCTTCGTGAGTTAAATTGCAGATCCGTTAGTTCATCATGCACTTTTGTCATTTTTGCCATGTTTAATTCGTGCATGATATGCCTGTGCCCCTTTGGGATGAATTGTTAAGCATTTTGTCTTATTTCCAGAGGTGCCATTCATGCATTTTTAGGATGTGTGTGTTGTCTTGTGCAAGCTTGCGAAGAGAGGTACCTGAGATTGCTGATTTCAGAGACTTAGTGATTTTCACTAAGTCTGGGATATTTTAGTTCATGATGCTATATGTCCAGCTTGTTTCCTAGTGATCCATGCCTCTTTTGAGGATGATCAGTAAGGGAGTTTTGATATTTATGTTATGCTCTATCCATCCATGTCTTTTTTTACATATGTGGAGTGCTCTAGGTTGACTCAATCGAGCTCAACTTTTGCTTCGTTGTTAATCCGGGCAGATCGTCAACTTGTTTGCGATTTTGCCGATGCTACCGTTAGTGTTCCATGCATGCTATGCCTTTGTTCTTGCCATGTGTAGCTAGCACATTGTGCCTTCTTGCTGGTTATATGCTTTCCTTGCCATGACTTTCACCGTAGTGAGTGCATCGAGCTCGTTTACATGCCTTCGTGGGTTAAATTTCAGCATGTCTCAGTTTTCACTAAGTCTGAAAACTGATTGTGTTCGAGCGATGTTCGTGAGCTCGGTAGAGTATTTTGTGAACCCTTTTGGCCCCAGGTCACTTTGGGTGTTTTGTTAAGCTTGTTGAGTAGCTCCATGCCATGTTATTACTTGTCATGTTCAGGTTTTCTATCATGTTGTTTTGCTGCTCCGAAGAGAGCATCGTGATCTGAAATTTCAGACTAGTGTTAATTTCACTAAGTCTGGAATTTGTTTTGCATTTGCGTTTTAGCCATGCTTGTTTGAACCTCTTAATGGATGAATTGGCCGTGGCTCAGTGCTAGTGTTTTGTCAACCATCTTGTGTACTTCACTGCCATGTATTTTGTTTTCATGTTTGGTGGCTGTAGCATGTTCATTTCGTTGCATTTAGATGCCTACTTGCTGTAAATCGCATACCGGTGTCATATCTTAAAACGCTTGCCATTTCCAAACCGTAACTCCGATTTCAATGATCTTTATATCGTTTTCAAGCGATTTCATCCCTTCTATCCAGTGGCACACTTGGTTTTCCAAGTTGATGCCAGGTTCATGCATTTCCTGTCATATCTTGCATTTTGCATCCCGCATAGCATATCGTCATTTCATCATATTGCTTGGTCTTGCCCGTGGTTGATTGTATCCTTGTTGCTTGTTTGTCTTGTTGGGTAGAGCCGGGAGACGAGTTCGCTACCGAGGAGCCCGTTGAGTTTGCTTGTGAGGATCCAGTCAACTCTGACAACTGTGCAGGCAAGATGATCATTCCCTCGAAATCACTACTATCTTTGCTATGCTAGTTTGCTTGCTCTTTTGCTTTGCCACTGCTACGATGCCTACCATTTGCTTGTCAGCCTCCCAATTGCCATGTTGAACCTCTAACCCACCATTGTCCTAGCAAACCGTTGATTGGCTATGTTACCGCTTTGCTCAGCCTTCTTATAGCGTTGTTAGCTGCAGGTGAAGATTGGAGCCGTTCCTTGTTGGAACATTTATTTACTTGTTGGGATATCATTATATTGCTATGTTATATTAATGCATCTATATACTTGGTAAAGGGTGGAAGGCTCGGCCTCTCGCCTAGTGTTTTGTTCCACTCTTGCCGCCCTAGTTTCCGTCATATCGGTGTTATGTTCCCGGATTGTTGCGTCCCTTACACGGTTGGGCTATAATGGGAACCCCTTGAAGGTTCGCCTTGATTAAAGCTTTTCCAGCAATGCCCAACATTGGTTTTACCATTTGCCACCTAGCCTCTTTTCCCTTGGGTTTCCGGAGCCCGAAGGTCATCTTTATTTTAGCCCCCCACGGGCCAGTGCTCCTCTGAGTGTTGGTCCGAACTAGAGCCCTGTGCAGCGCCACCTCGGGGAAACTCAAGGGTTGGTTTTAGTTGTACGGATTGCTCATCTGAGTGTGCCCTGAGAAAGAGATATGTGCAGCTCCTATCGGGATTTGTCGGCACATTCGGGCGGTGTTGCTGGACTTGTTTTAACCTGTCGAATCATCTTGTTGTACCGAGATACCGAGTCTGATCGGTGTGTCTTGGGTGGAGGTCTATTCCTTCGTTGACCGTGAGAGCTTGTTATGGGCTAAGTTGGGACCCCCCTGCAGGGATTGATCTTTCGAAAGCCGTGCCCGCGGTTATGGGCAGATGGGAATTTGTTAATGTCCGGTTGTAGATTACTTGAACTAAACTTAATTAAAATGAATCAACCGTGTGTGTTACCGTGATGGCCCCTTCTCGGCGGAGTTCGGGAAGTGGACACGGTGTTGGAGTTATGCTTGCGCAGGATGTTCCTTTAGCTTCTCGCTCGTGCTTCGCCTTCTCTTCTCGCTCTCTTTTGCGTATAAGTTAGCCACCACATATGCTAGTCGCTTGCTGCAGCTCCACATATATTTGCCTTATCCTGTCCCATAAGCTTAAATAGTCTTGATCGCGTGGGTGTGAGATTGCTGAGTCCCTGTGGCTCACAGATACTACAACTCCAGATGCAGGTCCAGGTGTTTCTGCTCCAGTTGACGATTACGAGCTCAAGTGGGAGTTCGACGAGGACTCTCAGCGATACTACGTGTCTTTTCCGGATGATCAGTAGTGGTGCCTAGTTGGGGTTATCGATTCAGGACCTTGTCGCACGTTGGGTTCTTTTCTATTTTGGCGCCGTAGTCGGGCCATGAGTGTTTGTTTGATGGAGAACTCTGATGTGACGTGGCGAGTGTAAGCCAACTATGTTATCTCCCCCTTTTATTATATATTACATGGGATGTTGTAATGATTGCGTGACTTGCGACATTGCTTTCAATGCGGTTATGCCTCTAAGTCGTGCCTCGACACGTGGGAGCTATAGCCGCATCGAGGGTGTTACATATAGCCACTGCAAGAAGCCTGAAAGAGAAGCAGCAGCAGCTCCAAGCTGACCAAGATCTGCTCACAGACAGACGGACTAAGGCCCGGGTAGCCGAAGAATACGGACTCGAGCGCCGAACAAAATACTACCCAAAACGCAGGCTGCTACCTCAATTCAAGGAGGTAGCACTAAAAATCTAACGCAGGCCTACACCCCGCCGACAGCACACCGCGACAAGGGGCCGCGCACAAGACCGGCATTACATACCAAACAGCAACACGGCAAGCACCCCGGACGCATCAGCGGACAAAAACAGAGTCTACAAACCTTGGTGCAACAAATATAAGCGTCCCAAGACAAAAAATGGCGCCCAGGGAACGGCGATCAACACAGGAGCCCGTAATCCTCAACCCGTTGAGCGGGAGAAGAGATTTCAACATCTTAATTCGGGCCCCTCCAGCTTGAACCGCATACTTGACCGCCCATGTCAAATTCATGGCACCCCAGGAGCGGCTGCCAATCATACCAATAGAGAATGATGGGTCTTTAAACAAATCGGCAGGCCGGCGTCGAAAGGAGCATGAAGAAGCCCAGATTATCAAGTCTAGGGACCGATGACTCAAGGATCAGACTCACCAAATAACTCATTCTAGAGTATCATAAATAGGCGTGACGGCCATCTAGGCCCCGCCACCCTGGAGCTGGTCTCCGGATAGCCGAAAATGGCATACCAACTTTCGGCCTAACGCCTCTAGGCAGTATCTACTCAGCACCGCCAGGATACACTGCGACTCGACGCATTACCACCCTAGACCCACGTGATGAAATCACAAATGCGGTCAAGACCGAGCTTCACCTCAGCGCCGAAGAACGGCTACCTTATTCACCGAAGCAGCGAGTCACGATTTTTTCAATCGAACTTAGATTCGACAGCTGAACTCCCGGGTACCGACAAAGGAGTCCGAACTACTTCATGATACCCCAACCTAACCATAGCTCATACAGATCCTTCAGCGTAAGCCGGACGGATCACATCCACGGCTCAGCCACAACTCACACACGCCTTTTAAGCATTATTTGCAGGTTCGCCCTCGCACACAACTGGACCGGTGACTTGGAAGCAGCTCGGACGCACACATGAGGGATCTCCACCCTACCTGAATACAATCCGGATATTCCTCCGGACTCGTGCACAGCCAACTACCGCCCGGCCCTAACAGGTTCTGCCATCATTCCTCTCTTTTATAACATGCATCGTACTCATACACATAGACGTGTTACTTAAATACAGCATGTCGAGTCATTTGACGCTTATCTGCTATTTCTCAACGACATTTTGTCATAATGGCATCCGAACATCGAGTTATGCCTTTGAACGTCAGGGGCTTCCTTGCACCCGCACTACGACGACTAAAGTCCAAACACCTTCTCGATCGTTCGGCACCCCGAACTTATAGCATTATATGCATCAGCTCTGAATCATGTCTTGGGTCATTGGTTGGGTTTGCCCGGCTCCCATGTTTTGGTACCTTACGTTCCATAGTATCGACTAAGGTAGCGCTGGGAGAACTACTGCGATTGTGTCCCGGTTCTGCCGGACGAACACCTCAGTAGAGAAAGCCAAAAACCGACTGTCATGATAAGGCGAGAGCTGGTCAGCTGTTCGAGAGGTTGCTAAATCTTTAAGGATTTATTCCGCATAAATGCCATAATAAAATGCAGCGTGCGAAGGATCGGTCCACCGATCAGGCGCTATTAGAGCCCCCGTGCGGTCTTCCGAACACCAAGGGTTGCGCCTCCCATACTCGAATTCCTATGGCCAAATGAGAGTAATAAAGCCCTATAGTCCGATTGACTGGTTCGATGTGCTGAACACCTCCTTCATGGACCCAATAATGGGATAAAGAGTGTTCAGGTTTATCCCGAACACCCCCGTAGTTCCTACGTGGGGGCAGAAGTCGATGACTAGCCAACTGTCAAGACTAACATATCAAAACGGCCGCGCAGGAATAGAATTTACACATAGCAAACACCTACATATAAGTGACTCTGTTTTGCCTTACAAAGGATAGCACATCTGCTTTCAGGGAAAAATAATGTCTTTCGTACATTCCTCGGCCATGAGGCGGGCGCCTTTCAGGACACCATCATAATATAGTTCGGGCTTGCGGTGCTCCTTCCCTTCCGGCGGACCCTCAGTCATCAGCTTCTCAGCATCAAGCTTCCCCCAGTGCACTTTCGCACGGGCAAAGGCCATTCATGCCCCTTCTATACAAACCGACCGCTTGATGACGTCCAGCCGAGGGCAAGCCCTCACAATCCGCTTCACGAGCCCAAAGAAACTTCTTGGTATGGGCTCAGCGGGCCATAGCCGGATAACCAAATCCTTCATGGCTAGTTCGGCCGCCTGATGCAGTTCGATCAGCTGTTTGAGCTGGTCGACAAATGGCACCAGATAATTCAGCGCCAAATACTGCGACCAGAAGAGCCTTTTCGCAGTTTCGTTCTTCTCGGCTCGGAAGAATTGGGCAGCATCAGATATGTTGCGTGGTAAATCCGCAAATGCCCCTGAAAAAATTAGGATTCAATGGGTCACCATGAATCTTCCCTGTGAAAGCGTAAAGCGTTTTGAACAAAAATATTAAACCCCTACCAGCTGCAATCTTCCACGCCTCCTGAATATCCTTCAGCGCCGTCTCGGCTTCCTCCCGAACCTCATTCGCGGTCCGGACAGCTTGGGCGAGTTCGGATTCTTTCAATGATAGACTCTGCTCCAAACTTTCGCTTCTCCCTACGACCTCCTAAAGCTCTCATTCATCTTCCACGACCCTCGCCTCGTGTTTCTCATGGAGAGCCTGCTCAGCGGCCGCTTTCTTTTCGGCCAAGGCAACAGCCTTCTTGAGCGCCTCAATTTCGGCATTTGCCCCTGGAGTGCGCAATATATATACTCTAAGATAGTCACAGCTGCTTACTTGTGCTAAAACTTACTAACAATTTCAGAACATACCTTGTTGGTCCTCCAGCTGCTTCTTCACTCGGCCGAGTTCCTCTTCGGCCCGCATCAGACTCTGCTTGAGTCCGGACACTTCCGCAGCATGAGAGGAGGCAGTCGCCGCAGACATCTGATTCATAAAATATATACGTCATTAGCTAGGTCTCCTGCGGACGGGAAGTTGATCCCCTGTCCGGTTCCTGTCCTCTCCGGACAGTGTATCAGGGGCTACTATCTATACTATGACAGTCTTCTATACATACCTCCAAGCCTTTTATAAGGCTAACGCAGGATTCATTCAGTCCGCTCTCGGCGGCCTGAATCTTTTCTATCACCACGCCCATAAGGGCGCAGTGTTCATCAATAATGGACGCACTCTCTAGTGCTGTCGATAGGCCGCCTGACGCCTTCGGTTGGACGAAGGCCACAGGCGGAGAAGGATCACACCCTCCAGTTAAGAGGGGCTGCCTGCCTGATCTCGGAGCCTTAAGGGCCTCCGGGACTGTGTCCGGCTGCGGGCCGGATTCACGATTGCCCCCACCGTCGACATTCTTGGGAACCGCCGCTCCCGCACGTCCGGCCTCCGAGGTACGCCCCCTGGCTCAGGTCCCTTTTGGACGACACCTCGATGTCACAGCCAGGCTCTTAGGAAGGGGCCCTGGGAGGTGTTTCACTCTCCAGGGCATCAGAACCTAATGAGTCCTCTGATGAGGCCTGTTGGGCCGAGACCTCGCCGGACTATAAAAAGCACGGTGCGAATCAAAATACTAGATTCTAGTATATTATGGATGCATGAATATGTTCGGATCTCGTGCACTCATGATTGTACCAGGGGTTGGGCCCTGGGATCCTCCTCCGGGCTGCTGTCGGTAGCCATGGCGGACGCCTCGGGGACGGATGTTCTTCCCCTCTTAGGCGAATCTGCCTCTAAGGATGAGGAGGCTGCCCTTTTCTTCCTCCCCCTCGTAGGGGACTCGGGCTCTTCTTCCTCCTCATCCTCTTCCTCTTTGTTCTCTTCCTCCTCCTCGTTCTCTCCGGAGGAGGAAGGGTCACTGGAGTCTTCGGACTTCGTGTCTGAAGTGCCACGACGACGGAGACCACTCCTGGTCTCCTTGGCCTTTTTTGTGGCCTCCTTATTCGGCGCCTTGTAAGGCGCTGGGACCAGCATCTTCGTCAGAAGAGGTCCCGCCGGTTCTTTCGGCAGCGGGGCCGGACAATGAATCCGCTCCGCCACCTTCGTCCATTCCTAAAGGCAACCGTGGAAAGACACGTTAAAAAAACATCTCCTCCGGGACATATCAATGAAACATGCGAATAGCCAAGATATGATGGCGACTTACCGGGCTGGCGGGGTGGGACAATTGGTGCCTGCGGTCTGTGGCCGAGTCCGGCCATGGTTTGCCGGACTTAAAGAGCACCTTCCAGATGTCCTTGTGCGAGGAGCCGAAAAGCTCCCGCAGGGTCCGGTGCTCGGCCGGGTCATACTCCCACAAGTCACAGCCTCTGTGCTGACAAGGAAGGATCAGGCGGACCAGCATCACCTGGACCACGTCAACAAGCCTAACGGCCTTGTCCTACATACCTTTGACGCGCGCCTGGATCACTGACAGTTCGTCGGACGATGACCAGTTCACGCCCTTCTTGGGTCAGGATGTGAGTCGCAAAGGGGCTCCAGATCGAAACTCAGGAGCAGCGGCCCACTTTTTGTCGCGCGGCTCAGTGATATAGAACCACTGTTGCTGCCACTCCTTGACGTAGTCATTGAAAGTACCCGTGGGCCATACAACCTTGGGCATCCTGCTCACCATGGCACCTCCGCCCTCGGCATGTTCGCCATTTACCACTTTGGGATTCACGTTGAAGATCTTGAGCCATAGGCCGAAGTGCGGCGAGACGCGGAGAAAGGCCTCGCACACGACGATAAACGTCGAGATGTTGAGGAAGGAATTGGGGGATAGATCGTGAAAATCAATCCCGTAGTAATACATGATGCCGCGAACAAAAGGGTGGAGGGGGAACCCGAGCCCACGAATGAAATGGGGGAGGAAAACGACTCTTTCATGGGGCTCCGGAGTAGGGACGA
This sequence comes from Triticum aestivum, assembly GCF_018294505.1. Lineage (NCBI taxonomy): Eukaryota > Viridiplantae > Streptophyta > Magnoliopsida > Poales > Poaceae > Triticum > Triticum aestivum. The sequence goes on along the minus strand of NC_057804.1, from coordinate 134,468,876 downwards.
TCTGTCCCGCCGTTGGAAGACGGTGGCCGATTTTCTTGGCCAAATATCTGGCCGCCCGCAGCTTTTTAATATCCTTCTCCTGGATGGAGGAGGCCATCCACTTGCCTCCTGCTCCAGATCCGGACATTTTCGGAGGACCTTTTTTGGTGGGGAGGATGATGTTGGGGAACGTAGCAGAAATTCAAAATTTTCCTACGCGTCACCAAGATCTATCTATGGAGAGACCAGCAACGAGTAGAAAGAGAGTGCATCTACATACCCTTGTAGATCGCTAAGCGGAAGCGTTCAAGTGAACGGGGTTGATGGAGTCGTACTCGTCGTGATTCAGATCACCGATGATCAAGTGCCGAACGGACGGCACCTCCGCGTTCAACACACGTACAGCCCGGTGACGTCTCCCACGCCTTGATCCAGCAAGGAGAGAGGGAGAGGTTGAGGAAGACTCCATCCAACAGCAGCATAACGGCGTGGTGGTGGTGGAGGAGCATGGCAATCCCGCAGGGCTTCGCCAAGCACCATGGCAGAAGAGGAGGAGGGAGAGGGGCAGGGCTGCACCAACGAGAGATCAAATCGCGTATTATGGGCAGCCCCATGCCTCAATATATATAGGGGGGAAGGGGGCTGCGCCCCCTTTAGGGTTTTCCCACCCCTTAGGGGCGGCGGCCAGCCCTAGATGGCATCTGGTGCGGCGGCCAAGAGGGGGGGAGGAGTCCATCCTCCCCAAGGCACCTCGGAGGTGCCTTCCCCCTTGAGGACTCTTCCCTCTAGGGTTCCCTAGGCGCATGGGCCTCTTGGGGCTGGTGCCCTTGGCCCATGTAGGCCAAGGCGCACCCCCCACAGCCCATGTGGCCCCCCGGGGCAGGTGGCCCCACCCGGTGGGCCCCCGGGACCCTTCCGGTGGTCCCGGTACAATACCGATGACCCCGAAACTTGTCCCGATGGCCGAAACAGGACTTCCTATATATAAATCTTTACCTCCGGACCATTCCGGAACTCCTCGTGACGTCCGGGATCTCATCCGGGACTCCGAACAACATTCGGTAACCACATACAAACTTCCTTTATAACCCTAGCGTCATCGAACCTTAAGTGTGTAGACCCTACGGGTTCGGGAGACATGTAGACATGACCGAGATGTTCTCCGGTCAATAACCAACAGCGGGATCTGGATACCCATGTTGGCTCCCACATGTTCCACGATGATCTCATCGGATGAACCACGATGTCAAGGACTCAATCGATCCCGTATACAATTCCCTTTGTCTAGCGGTATTTTACTTGCCCGAGATTCGATCGTCGGTATACCGATACCTTGTTCAATCTCGTTACCGGCAAGTCACTTTACTCGTTCCGTAACACATCATCCCGTGATCAACTCCTTGGTCACATTGCGCATATGATGATGTCCTACCGAGTGGGCCCAGAGATACCTCTCCGTTTACACGGAGTGACAAATCCCAGTCTCGATCCGCATAAAACAATAAATACTTTCGGAGATACCTGTAGTGCACCTTTATAGTCACCCAGTTACGTTGTGACGTTTGATACACTCAAAGCACTCCTACGGTATCCAGGAGTTACACGATCTCATGGTCAAAGGAAGAGATACTTGACATTGGCAAAGCTCTAGCAAATGAACTACACGATCTTTTGTGCTAGTCTTAGGATTGGGTCTTGTCCATCACATCATTCTCCTAATGATGTGATCCCGTTATCAACGACATCCAATGTCCATAGCCAGGAAACCATGACTATCTGTTGATCACAACGAGCTAGTCAACTAGAGGCTCACTAGGACATATTGTGGTCTATGTATTCACACGCGTATTACGATTTCCGGATAATACAGTTATAGCATGAATAAAAGACAATTATCATGAACAAGGAAATATAATAATAATACTTTTATTATTGCCTCTAGGGCATATTTCCAACAGTCTCCCACTTGCACTAGAGTCAATAATCTAGTTCACATCGCCATGTGATTAACACTCACAGGTCACATCGCCATGTGACTAATACCCAAGAGTTTACTAGAGTCAGTAGTCTAGTTCACATCACTATGTGATTAACACTCAATGAGTTTTATGTTTGATCATGTTGCTTGTGAGAGAGGTTTTAGTCAACGGGTCTGAACCTTTCAGATCCGTGTGTGCTTTAGAAATCTCTATGTCATCTCCTAGATGCAGCTACCACGCTCTATTTGGAGCTATTCCAAACAACTGTTCTACTTGGAGCTATTCTAAATTATTGCTCCATTATATGTATCCGGTCTCTCTACTCAGAGCTATCCGGATAGGTGTCAAGCTTGCATCATCGTAACCTTTACGACGAACTCTTTTACCACCTCCATAATCGAGAAAATTCCTTAGTCCACTAGTTACTAAGGATAACTTTGACCGTTGTCCTGTGAGCCATTCTTGGATCACTCTTGTACCCCTTGACTGACTCATGGCAAGGCACACTTCAGGTGCGGTACACAGCATAGCATACTGAAGAGCCTACGTCTTAAGCATAGGGGACGACCTTCGTCCTTTCTCTCTATTCTGCCGTGGTCGAGCTTTAAGTCTTAACTTCGTACCTTACAACTCAGGCAAGAACTCCTTCTTTGACTGGTCCATCTTGAACACCTTCAAGATCATGTCAAGGTATGTGCTCATTTGAAAGTATTATTAAGCATTTTGATCTATCCTTATAGATCTTGATGTTCAATGTTCAAGTAGCTTAATCCAGGTTTTCCATTGAAAAACACCTTTCAAATAACCCTATATGCTTTCTAGAAATTCTACATCATTTCTGATCATCAATATGTCAACAACATATACTCATCAGAAATTTCTATAGTGCTCCCACTCACTTCTTTGGAAATACAAGTTTCTCATAAACTTTGTACAAACCCAAAATCTTTGATCATCATCAAAGCATACATTCCAACTCCGAGATGCTCACTCCAGTCCTTAGAAGGATTGCTGGAGCTAGCATACCTTTTAGCATCCTTAGGATCGACAAAAACTTTCTGATTGTATTACATACAACCTTTCCTCACGAAAACTGGTAAGGAAACTCGTTTTGATATCCATCTGCCAGATTTCATAAATACAGCTAATGCTAACATGAATCCGACGGACTTTAAGCATCGCTACGGATGAGAAAATCTCATCGTAGTCAACTCCTTGAACTTGTGAAAAACTTTTTGCCACAGGTCGAGCTTCATGGATGGTGACATTACCATCCACGTCCGTCTTCTTCTTAAAGATCCATTTATCTTAATGGCTCGCCGATCATCGGGCAAGTCCACCAAAGTCCATGGATCCGTTCTCGGATTTTATGGCCTCGAGCCATTTATCGGAATCCGGGCCCACCATCGCTTCTCCATAGCTCGTAGGTTCATTGTTGTCTAGCAACATGACCTTCAAGACAGGATCACCTTACCACTCCGAAGTAGTACGTGTCCTTGTCGTCCTACGAGGTTTGGTAGTGACTTGATCCGAAGTTTCATGATCAATATCATAAGCTTCCACTTCAATTGGTGTAGGTGCCACAGGAACAACTCCCTGTGCCCTGTCACACACTAGTTGAAGAGACGGTTCAATAACCTCATCAAGTCTCCACCATCCTCCCACTCAATTCTTTCGAGAGAAACTTTTCCTCGAGAAAGGACCTGATTCTAGAAACAATCCATATTGCTTTCGGATCTGAATTAGGAGGTATACCCAACTGTTTTGGGTTTCCTATGAAGATGCATTTCATCCGCTTTGGGTTTGAGCTTATCAACCTGAAACTTTTTCATATAAGCGTCGCAGCCCCAAACTTTTAAGAAACGACAACTTAGGTTTCTCTAAACCATAATTCATACGGTGTCATCTCATCGGAATTACGTGGTGCCCTATTTAAAGTGAATGTGGTTGTCTCTAATGCCTAACCCATGAACGACAGTGGTAATTCGATAAGAGACATCATGGTACACACCATATCCAATAGGGTGCAACTATGATGTTCGGACACACCATCACACTATGGTGTTTCAGGCGGTATTAATTGTGAAACATTTTCCACAATGTCTTAATTGTGTGCCAAAACTCGTAACTCAGATATTCATCTCTATGATCGTATCATAGACATTTTATCCTCTTGTCACAATGATCTTCTACTTCACTCTGAAATTACTTGAACCATTCAATAATTCAGACTTGTGTTTCATCAAGTAAATATTCTCAACATCTACTCGAATCATCTGTGAAGTAAGAACATAACGATATTCACTGCATGCCTCAGCACTTATTGGACTGCACACATCAAAATGTGTTACTTCCAACAAGTTGCTATCTTGTTCCATCTTATTGAAACCGAGGCTTTTCAGTCATCTTGCCTATGTGGTATGATTTGCATATCTCAAGTGATTCAAAATCAAGTGAGTCCAAACGGTCCATTTGCATGGAGTTTCTTCATGCATATACACCAATAGACATGGTTCGCATGTCTCAAACTTTTCAAAAACGAGTGAGTCCAAAGATCCATCAACATGGAGCTTCTTCATGCGTTTTATACCAATATGACTTACATGGCAGTGCCACAAGTAAGTGGTACTATCATTACTATCTTATATCTTTTGGCATGAAAATGTGTATCACTACGATCGAGATTCAATAAACCATTTATTTAGGTTTAATACTAATCTTGATGGTAGAGGGAGCGTGCGATGTTTGATCACATCAAACTTGGAAACACTTCCAACACATATCGTCAGCTCACCTTTAGCTAGTTTCCTTTTATTTCGTAGCTTTTATTTCGAGTTACTAACACTTAGCAACCGAACCGGTATCCTGTACCCTGGTGCTACTAGGAGTACTAGTAAAGTACACATTAACATAATGTATATCCAATATACTTCTATTGACCTTGCCAGCCTTCTCATCTACCAAGTATCTAGGGTAATCTTGCTCCAGTGGTTGTTCCCCTTATTACAGAAGCACTTAGTCTCGGGTTTGGGTTCAACCTCGGGTTTCTTCATTGGCGCAGCAGCTGATTTGCCGTTTCATGAAGTATCCCTTCTTTCCCTTGCCCTTCTTGAAACTAGTGGTTTCATCAACCATCAACAATTGATGCTCCTTCTTGATTTCTACTTTCGCGATGTCAAACAACGCGAATACCTCAAGGGTAATCATCTCTATCCTTGATATGTTATAGTTCATCACGAAGCTCTAGCAGCTTGGTGGCAATGACTTTGGGGAAACTATCACTATTACATCTGGAAGATCAACTCCCACTTGATTCAAGTGATTGTTGTACTCAGACAATCTGAGCACAAGCTCAACAATTGAGCTTCTCTCCTTAGTTTGCAGGCTAAGAAAATCGTCGGAGGTCTCATACCTCTTGACGTGGGCACGAGCCTGAAATCCCAATTTCAGCCCTCGAAACATCTCATATGTTCCACGACGTTTCGAAAACGTCTTTGGTGCCTCTACTTAAACCATTTAATTGAACTATCACGTAGTTATCAAAACGTGTATGTCCGATGTTCGCAACATCCACAAACGACGTTTGGGGTTCAGCACACTAAGCGGTGCATTAAGGACATAAGCTTTCTACTGATCGCATAATCGCTACTGTCAACTTTCAACTATATTTTCTCTAGGAACATATCTAGACAGTAGAACTATAGCGTGAGCTACGACATAATTTGCAAAAGGTCTTTTGACTATGTTCAAGATAATTAAGTTCATCTCATGAACTCCCACTTAGATAGACATCCCTCTGGTCATCTAAGTGATCACATGATCCGAGTCAACTAGGCCGTGTCCGATCATCACGTGAGACGGACTAGTCATCATCGGTGAACATCTTCATGTTGATCATATCTACTATACGACTCATGCTCGACCTTTCGGTCTCCGTGTTCCGAGGCCATGTCTGCACATGCTAGGCTCGTCAAGTTAACCCTAAGTGTTTTCGCTGTGTAAAACTGTCTTACACCCGTTGTATGTGAACGTAAGAATCCATCACACCCGATCATCACGTGGTGCTTAGAAGCGACGAACTGTAGCAACGGTGCACAGTTAGGGGAGAACACTTCTTGAAATTTTGTAAGGGATCATCTTATTTACTACCGTCGTCCTAAGTAAACAAGATGCATAAACATGATAAACATCACATGCAATCAAATAGAGTAGTGACATGATATGGCCAATATCATATAGCTCCTTTGATCTTCATCTTCGGGGCTCCATGATCATCTTGTCACCGGCTTGACACCATGATCTCCATCATCATGATCTCCATCATCGTGTCTTCATGAAGTTGTCACGCCAACGACTACTTCTACTTCTATGACTAGCGCGTTTAGCAATAAAGTAAAGTAGTTTACATGGCGTTCTTCAATGACACGCAGGTCATACAAAAATAAAGACAACTCCTATGGCTCCTGCCGGTTGTCACACTCATCGACATGCAAGTCGTGAATCCTATTACAAGAACATGATCAATCTCATACATCACATATATCATTCATCACATCCTTTTGGCCATATCACATCACATAGCATACCCTGCAAAAACAAGTTAGACGTCCTCTAATTGTTGTTGCATGTTTTACGTGGCTGCTATGGGTTTCTAGCAAGAACGTTTCTTACCTACGCAAGACCACAACGTGATATGCCAATTGCTATTTACCCTTCATAAGGACCCTTTTCATCGAATCCGTTCCGACTAAAGTGGGAGAGACTGGCACCCGCTAGCCACCTTATGCACCAAGTGCATGTCAATCGGTGGAACCTGTCTCACGTAAGAGTACGTGTAAGGTCGGTCTGGGCCGCTTCATCCCACAATACCGTCGAAACAAGATTGGACTAGTAACGGTAAGCATATTGAACAACATCAACGCCCACAACTACTTTGTGTTCTACTCGTGCAAAGAATCTACGCAATAGACCTAGCTCATGATGCCACTGTTGGGGAACGTAGCAGAAATTCAAAATTTTCCTACGCGTCACCAAGATCTATCTATGGAGAGACCAGCAACGAGTAGAAAGAGAGTGCATCTACATACCCTTGTAGATCGCTAAGTGGAAGCGTTCAAGTGAACGGGGTTGATGGAGTCGTACTCGTCGTGATTCAGATCACCGATGATCAAGTGCCGAACGGACGGCACCTCCGCGTTGAACACACGTACAGCCCGGTGACGTCTCCCACGCCTTGATCCAGCAAGGAGAGAGGGAGAGGTTGAGGAAGACTCCATCCAACAGCAGCATAACGGCGTGGTGGTGGTGGAGGAGCGTGGCAATCCCGCAGGGCTTCGCCAAGCACCATGGGAGAAGAGGAGGAGGGAGAGGGGCAGGGCTGCACCAACGAGAGATCAAATCGCGTATTATGGGCAGCCCCATGCCTCAATATATATAGGGGGGAAGGGGGCTGCGCCCCCTTTAGGGTTTTCCCACCCCTTAGGGGCGGCGGCCAGCCCTAGATGGCATCTGGTGCGGCGGCCAAGAGGGGGGGAGGAGTCCATCCTCCCCAAGGCACCTCGGAGGTGCCTTCCCCCTTGAGGACTCTTCCCTCTAGGGTTCCCTAGGCGCATGGGCCTCTTGGGGCTGGTGCCCTTGGCCCATGTAGGCCAAGGCGCACCCCCCACAGCCCATGTGGCCCCCCGGGGCAGGTGGCCCCACCCGGTGGGCCCCCGGAACCCTTCCGGTGGTCCCGGTACAATACCGATGACCCCGAAACTTGTCCCGATGGCCGAAACAGGACTTCCTATATATAAATCTTTACCTCCAGACCATTCCGGAACTCCTCGTGACGTCCAGGATCTCATCTGGGACTCCGAACAACATTCGGTAACCACATACAAGCTTCCTTTATAACCCTAGCGTCATCGAACCTTAAGTGTGTAGACCCTACGGGTTCGGGAGACATGCAGACATGACCGAGACGTTCTCCGGTCAATAACCAACAGCGGGATCTGGATACCCATGTTGGCTCCCACATGTTCCACGATGATCTCATCGGATGAACCACGATGTCAAGGACTCAATCGATCCCGTATACAATTCCCTTTGTCTAGCGGTATTTTACTTGCCCGAGATTCGATCGTCGGTATACCGATACCTTGTTCAATCTCGTTACCGGCAAGTCACTTTACTCGTTCCGTAACACATCATCCCGTGATCAACTCCTTGGTCACATTGCGCATATGATGATGTCCTACCGAGTGGGCCCAGAGATACCTCTCCGTTTACACGGAGTGACAAATCCCAGTCTCGATCCGCATAAAACAATAAATACTTTCGGAGATACCTGTAGTGCACCTTTATAGTCACCCAGTTACGTTGTGATGTTTGATACACTCAAAGCACTCCTACGGTATCCAGGAGTTACACGATCTCATGGTCAAAGGAAGAGATACTTGACATTGGCAAAGCTCTAGCAAATGAACTACACGATCTTTTGTGCTAGTCTTAGGATTGGGTCTTGTCCATCACATCATTCTCCTAATGATGTGATCCCGTTATCAACGACATCCAATGTCCATAGCCAGGAAACCATGACTATCTGTTGATCACAACGAGCTAGTCAACTAGAGGCTCACTAGGGACATATTATGGTCTATGTATTCACACGTGTATTACGATTTCCGGATAATACAGTTATAGCATGAATAAAAGACAATTATCATGAACAAGGAAATATAATAATAATACTTTTATTATTGCCTCTAGGGCATATTTCCAACAGATGAATGCTTGGGCGCTAGGGCTTGGGCGGAAGGAAAGGGGCGAGTGGAAGTACAAAGAGGCGCGGGTAGAAGGGAGGAGGCTTTTCCCCTTTTATCGAGTTGATGAAACTCTACGCCTCCCCGCTTGCCTAAAGGAGCCTGCTCGTTCCCCACTTACCGTAATTGATGGTACGGTTGGGTTACCCACGCCCGTATTGAAGAGGATCCCGCATTAAGGGGACACGATCTCTGCTTTAACAAGACGTGCCAAAGAAACCGCCGCGCGATACGTATGGAAGCAGGTTGTAGAAAACGGTTCGGATAAAAACAGGACCATGGCGTGATGTCACTTTTCGAAGAATTGTTAGCAGAATAGATTCATGGATTATTATTCTCTCTACGGTGGTATTTATCTTACAGAGCCGGACACGGTCCTTGTGTTCGAAATTTATCTTGAAGTATTCGGAGATGGAACCCGCCTCGCAATGCCAAGACAATCTACGCGCCGGACTCATCGTCATTGAAGCCTGGTTCAGGGGCTACTGAGGGAGTCCTGGATAAGGGGGTATCCGGACAGCCGGACTACATACTTTGGCCAGACTGTTGGACTATGAAGATACAAGACAGAAGACTTCGTCCCGTGTCTGGATGGGACTCTCCTTGGCGTGGAAGGCAAGCTTGGCGATTCGGATGTAGATCTCCTCCTCTGTAAACCGACTCTGTGTAACCCTAGCCCCCTCCGGTATCTATATAAACCGGAGGGTTTAGTCCGTAGGACAGAATAACAACAATCATACCATAGGCTAGCTTCTAGGGTTTAGCCTCTCTGATCTCGTGGTAGGTCAACTCTTGTAATACTCATATCATCAAGGTCAATCAAGCAGGAAGTAGGGTTTTACCTCCATCGAAAAGGCCTGAACCTGGGTAAACATCGTGTCCCCAGCCTCCTGTTACCATTAGTCTTAGACGCACAGTTCGGGACCCTCTACCCGAGATCCGCCGGTTTTGACACCGACACCACCCCATAGGCATCGTAGCCATCATCTCCCCATTGACCCCGGGGCGCAGCCACAGTACCACCAACAGCGTTGGTCTGCGACGGCGGAGGCGGGCGAGCAACAAGGTGAGGCGAAGGAGCCGGCCGAGGCATCGGCCCCGAAGAAATCCCCTGGTTTCTAGGCGCAGGCGGCCTGGGCGGCACAGCCCCCCAACCCGGAGTGGCCATCGCAGCACCGCCGATGACCACCGGCCGATGGCCGTTGACCAGCCCGCCTCGCCCACCCGAGGGCAGAACCGACGCCGGCGGCCTCCCAGCGGGCAACCCGCGAGCAATGGGCGCCGCATTGGGGGCACCGGACCCGCGGCCCGCAGCAGCCGAGGGGGGCAGCACTCCGCCACGCCCAGCTCCAGCCGCAGGCGCCGGTAGGGCTCCCCGGGCAGCACCCTGAGCCGGCGGCGGCACTCCACCAGCCCGGCTCGCCCCGCTAGGCGGAGCCGGCCGCTTTCCGGGCGGAGGCGCACCTCCCCGTCCAGACATCGCACGGAGAGGGGGAATGCGGCGAGCGCGTCCAGGCCCCGCAGTACGCAGCCTCGGAGAGCGACGCAGAACCCTAGACGGCGCTACAGACGGCGACGACGATCGAAACGATCCGCATGCACTCGTCCCCTCCACGATAGACTGTACCGGTTCTGGCTGGGCCTCATACCCACCTGAATCCGGCCCAGAACTACCAACCGGCCCACCAACTACTCATGGTTCGGCTCGGCCCAGGAGGACGTTCAAATGCTCGAGTCGAGCGGCTCCGATATGGGTCGCCGTGACCGCCGGCGGCGCTGCCGCGGTCACCTCCGGCGCCGATCGAGCACCAAACCGGCGAGTGTTCTTTCTTCTCTTGACCAAAGTCCACGATTCCGGCCGAATCAAATCGAAAAGAGTCAAGTTGGGCAGACGTACCTTAGGCAAAGGCACCTTCCAGGGCCGGACCGCCGCCGCCGCCGTTCGCCGATGAACAACCCGGCGCAGCATCTCCGTAGTCTCCCCGCGTGAAGTCCTACTCTCGCCGGATCGTCGACGGGAAGGATCTTGTCAACGGTGGACGCCACCTCGTCTTCCTCGTACCCGACACTCAAGAAATCGCAAAGGAAATCTGAAGGTGTCGCCGATGGCGAAGACGGCGGCACCGCATCCGCGTCCTCGTCTCCCTCGCCGTCATCATCATCGTCTAGGGCCCAGAATCAACCCCCCACCCTCCGACGATCACCGGAGGAGACCGGCGCCTGCCCCGCGGGTGTCCCGGCGGTTGCGCCCGTCGGCCCCCACATCGCCTCACCAGTCGCCTGTTGTGCACAGCAGCTAGCTAATCCATCAATGTGGTACAAGCTCTCGACCTTGCCTGTTGCCACCTTGGTGATAATCGGCTTCAGTGGCAGCTGTCCGAGGCCTGCACGTTGGTTTCTCAGCTGCCACTGTTTGTATGTCTCAGGGCGCTCTACCCGGTCTGCACTCTCGCAGGCGATAATATTCAGAGCACACTGCCCGAACATGTCCCGCTCGAGAACGAAGCGCTGGTAGCTATCTACAACTTATCTATTCTAAATTTGGTTTAAAAAAAATATCTGTTCTAAATTTAAAACTGATGTCAACAGTCTTGCAAGATACAGATCAGTTAAAAAAAGACACGCAATCAGCCTGGCTAGTTACGTGGTCATTCAGACCGTCATGCCTCTCTGTTCTCATTTGCCAGCATCACACTCCAACCGATCATCGCTCCTCCAGCATGTTAATGGTGCATGACGCAGAGCACGAAGACTGCAAACACGTCGAACGCGATAAGAGCGGTCTGCAAGCAAAACAGAGTAAAAAGATCGCATGGGTTTTCGTAGAACCAATAAGAACAATGGTGCGGGGAAGAAGAGATCGAGGAGCCGAGGACGTACGGCTCCGCATGACAAGAAAAAGTTGACGACGGCGTCGCTCTCGCAGCACGACGGCGCCGCCGCCGGCCTGGAATCAAGGAGAGGCTCGTCAGCCACGCCGGCGTCGTCGTCTCCCGTTGGCTCCAACACGATCCTGCATACCAGGCGGTACGGCGGCTGTTGCTGCTGCGGCGCGGCACGCGTGGTGCCACTGCTGCTCGCCGGCGTCATGTGTCGCTGGGCGGCGCCGCTCCGGATCTCCGATTTGAGGAGGTTACGGCGAGGCGCAGGTGATGTCGCGGAAGGGGTATTCTGTTTTTTTTTTTTTTTTTTTGCGGGCAGAAGGGGTAATCTGTTGACACGGGTGGTGGTCATGTGCAGAGTACGTACGCGGTATTCATACACACGAGAGCCCCTGACCTACCCCGTCTAGGAAACGTTCTCTTCCGCAATACGAAACTGATTCCTCCAGCCACGTGTTCAAATTGAACTCTCAAAGGATACATATGTATATTTGTTCTTGAAGAAAAAGGATAGATGTATAAACTGAACCTGCTGGAGTATATTAGAATTATGCACAGAATCAGGCCCGTAGCGACAACTGTACTACTACCTCTGTACCAAAATATAAGATGTTTTAAAGTAATTTGAACTGCAAAAAAGACTTATATTTTGATATAAGTTTGTTTTTTATTTTACCAAAAAAGACTCCAACAAGGAATAGTATAGAAATACTATTAGATTAACTCTTCGGTTCACAAAATTTCTGAAATATAGAAATTGAAAAGGGATTCTTGACTGCAATGCCATGTACCCTACTCTTGAAGTCTATTTAGGAATAATATTATAGCAAGCAAAATGAATAGTATCAAATTGTGTTTTTTTTTTCAAAACCACATGCATGCCCGTCAATTTTCATTAGAGGGACCCACAAAATTTACAAGGTTTAGAATATTACTTCCTCCGTAAAGAAATATAAGAGCATTTAGATCATTAAGTAGTGATCTAAATGCTCTTATTTTAAAACATTATAACTGTGCACCTTAGGAGCCCCCTCAGACATTCTGCCTTTTCAGCCATCTGATCAAGCTTTTGAACGTTCCTGACCATCCGATTCGCAGCACTTCCCGCAGTAGATAGGTTTACGGGTCATCATTTGTAACGTCCCGAGACCGACGCTTCAGTTGCCCTTCCATTTATTTTAGTTGTTGACGTGTGTTCTTTATGTTTGTTGCATTCTCATAATTGTTTTGCATATTTCATTCATATATGTTATGCCATGATCTTGTTGAGTGCCTTGTCATTTTTCCTTCTTGCATCATGTTCATCTTATATTATATTGCATTACAACATCCTTTCTTTGTTCTATGCTTCATGTTGGCATCATGAGAATCATGCCTTG
>NC_057804.1:134410673-134455517 GCF_018294505.1 Triticum aestivum | reverse complement strand
TCATGCAACATGCTCATACCAGCGACCATTCGTCAAGTTCACCCAAGTTTCTATTCCATTCAAACTTCTCTTTTCTTCTTTATTACATTTATTTTCATGTGACATTTTCCCTGTCCAGAAAATGTTCCTTCTTTTCCTGCAAGCCCTACACCTTGCCGTTAACCCCTCTGTCAATTTTCAGCTCATTTGAAGATGTTTTGGTTGGGTTCCAAAATGGCTCAAGTTTGAATTTAATTCGAACTTGTATTATTTTTCTACCTCTAAAAGTTGCCAGATCAATTTATTCAAAGAGCACCTATTTCCAGGAGTAGAGGGATATATTTATATCTCGCATATTCCTTCCCCAACACCCTCTGACCTTTTCCCTTTTCTTTCCTGTGGATTATATATTTGCAGAAAGATTTGTAAGAGAGAAAAGAAAAGAGGCCTCCCAGCCGCATCACACTTGGCCCAGCCGCTCCCAGCAAACCCGCAGCCCACTTTAGAGCCTCCCCGGTAAATTTTCAGCGTTGCACCCTCGCGACCCCACCTGCCAGCCTCCCCCTTCGCTCCTTTTCTTCCTCCTCTGCCAGGCGCTCCCTCTCACATTAAAACTTCAGGAACCAGGGCACATGGCCACCGTGGCTACCACGGCGCTCGCGCCCCCTCCTATTTAACCAGCAGCCCTCGCCCTAGGGTTCCTCCTCCTCCCTCTTTTCCCCTCCGCGCCGCCGCACCCATGCACCTGCTTCCCCGCCTCCAGGAGCCATGGCCGTCTCGGGTACGACCTCGCCGCCGGCCTAACCCTCCTCCGTGGCCTCCCCTCCGTCGTCTACTCGCTCAAGAACACTGCCCCGGACCCATTCTGACGACGAGCCGCGCCCAAGGATCACCAAGTCCGGCTACCTCCCCATCGTCCTCTTCCTCCCCTGCTTCATGGACAGCGCCTTCCCTCGTCGCTTCCGCTCGTCCCCGACCCTGATCGACTCCAGCAACACTCCCACGGTGAAGCCTCCGCTCCTCCCCATCTCTCTCTCTGGTCTCGTTGTCCGCATGTCCGTCGATCCGCGCAACCCCGAGGCCGTCCGCCATGGCCGACCAGAGGAACGAGTTCAAGCTCGTGCTCAAGTCTTTGCATGCACACGGCCGCCCCTTGCTGCACCCACACATGCGCACATCCCACCACGGCCACCGCAAGCCTTTTTCGCACCCCCGCCAGCGCTTGGTAGCCTCAGTAGTCGCCGCTGCTTGTTCCTATCGCCGACGAGAAGCAGTCGTCCGCCATCTAGAAGGAAGCCCCGTCCTTATGTAGTTTATCTAAGTCTGAATCCCTCTTCGAACACCAGAATTGCAGCAGCGCAATGGTTAGCGCACCTCGCACATGAACAGGGGATCTGGGGTTCAAATCCCAGGTGGTACCCTTTTTCTTTGTTTTGTTTTTGAACTGCTGTTCTTTCCCCGGCCACACGAGAACTGCCGATCCCCTTTGTAACACAAACACACACCTAGCTCAGTGGCTAGCGCAGCCACTATCCAACCAGGAGGTCTGGAGTTTGAATCTCAGGCGCCCCCTATTTCTTTTTTATTGCCTTGCTTTTTCTCTCTCACACGCAGCCACTATCCAACCAGGAGGTCTGGAGTTCGAATCTCAGGCGCCCCCTATTTCTTTTTTATTGCCTTGCTTTTTCTCTCTCACACGCAATGGGTCCGATCTGCTACCAGGCTTGCGTAGTGCGTTGAATCCGGCCCGTGCATTTTTTTTTCCAGTCTGTGCATTTTATCATTTTTCCAGTGCATTCTTATTTACAGTAATGCCATCATTTTGAATTGTGCATAGCTAAATATCCATGCATCCAAATAGATCATGTTATATATGTAAAATGCTTTATTTTTGCATAAGTGTCATGTTAAAATGATTTATTTCATAACTAAATAACCATAACTCCAATTTTAATAAACTTTATATGTAAATGGGGTGGATAAATGCATAGATTAACTTGGTGCACTTTGTTTTACTGTTTAACAACATTAAAATATGTTTTAGGGCAGAACAGTACCAAATTCATAATTTGCATATGGGGATTTTCCGAAATTGTTGTTTGTTGTTTTTGACCTCATTTAAACTTGTCTAGGTAGGTAGTTTTATTGTGTTGCACCTCTTGCCATGTTAATAACATTTAATATTGTTGGGTAACATAAACGAGAGTGAATTAAATAAATGAATGTGGTGTTTCGTCAATGTGTAACTCGTTGCATATTGAGCTCCACTTAAATTATAGTATTGTTTGTTGCACGTTGCCATGCCATGACTCATTAAACCGGACATGCATCATACTTGATTGTGCATCCTGTCATGGTTATGCTTGAGTGTTTACTATGTTGTTTGCTTCTTTCCGGTTTGCTTCTCTCGTTAGTTTCGGTTTCGTTCCGGAGTTGTGAGGATTCATTCGACTACTCCCGTTCGTCTTCTTCATGGACTCGTTCTTCTTCCTTGCGGGATTTCAGGCAAGATGACCGCTACCCTGGATCTCACTACTATCATTGCTATGCTAGTTGCTTCGCTCTATCGCTTTGCTGCGCTACCTGTCTTTTGCTCTTCAAGCCTCCCAAATTGCCATGAACCTCTAACCTTTGACACCCTTCCTAGCAAACCATTGCTTGGCTATGTTACCGCTTTTGCTCAGCCCCTCTTATAGCGTTGTTAGTTGCAGGTGAAGTTGAAGATTGCTCCATGGTGGACAGGATTTTTGTTGGGATATCACAATATCTCTTATTTAATTAATGCATCTATATACTTGGTAAAGGGTGGAAGACTCGGCCTTATGCCTGGTGTTTTGTTCCACTCTTGCCGCCCTAGTTTCCGTCATACCGGTGTTATGTTTCCGGATTTTGCGTTCCTTACGCGGTTGGGTGATTTATGGGACCCCCTTGACAGTTCGCTTTGAATAAAATTCCTCCAGCAAGGCCCAACCTTGGTTTTACCATTTGCCTCACCACCACCTATACCCTTCCCTTGGGTCGGCCAACCCGAGGGTCATCTTTATTTTAGCCCCCCGGGGCCAATGCTTCTCTAAGTGTTGGTCCGAACTGAGCTGCCTGCGGGGCCACCTCAGGGCAACTAGAGGGTTGGTTTTACTCGTAGCTAGTCTCATCCGGTGTTGCCCTGAGAACGAGATATGTGCAGCTCCTATCGGGATTTGTCGGCGCATCGGGCGGCTTTGCTGGTCTTGTTTTACCATTGTCGAAATGTCTTGTAAACCGGGATTCCGAGTCTGTTCGGATCTTCCTGGGAGAAGGTATATCCTTCATTGATCGCGAGAGCTTATCATGGGCTAAGTTGGGACACCCCTGCAGGGTATAATCTTTCGAAAGCCGTGCCTGTGATTATAGGCAGATGGGAATTCGTTAATGTCCGGTTGTAGATAACTTGATACCAGATACAAATTAAAACGCATCAACCGCGTGTGTAGCTGTGATGGTCTCTTCTCAGCGGAGTCTGGGAAGTGAACATGGTTTTGGGTTATGTTTGACGTAAGTAGGAGTTCAGGATCACCTCTTGATCATTAGTAGTTGACGACCGTTCCGCTTGCTCTCTTCTCGCTCTCATTTGCGTATGTTAGCCACCATATATGCTTAGTCGATACTGCAACCTCACCACTTTACCCCTTCCTTACCCATTAAGCTTTGCTAGTCTTGATACCCATGGTAATGGGATTGCTGAGTCCTCGTGGCTCACAGATTACTACAACAACAGTTGCAAGTACAGGTTATGCGATGATCATGACGCGAGAGCGATGTTTGTGTGTTTTGGAGTTCTTCTTCTGCTTCTTCTTCGATCAGGGGATAGGTTCCAGGTCGGCAGCCTGGGCTAGCAGGGTGGATGTCGTTTGAGCTTCTGTTTGTGTTTCATCCGTAGTCGGATGATGCTATTATGTATTGTGATGTTGTATTCGTGTGGCATTGTATGCCTCTTGTACGTATCCCCATCTATTATGTAATGTTGATGTAATGATAGCCACCTTGCAAAAGCGTTTCAATATGCGGGTCTATCCTTGGTGGGACCTTTGAGTTCCTTTTGGATAGGGTCGCATATTGGGCGTGACATCATTGTTGCGGGTCGGACGCGTCCTCAATTGGGCAGCTGCTCCTGTAACAAAATCTGCAGATTCTGGTTTATTCGGGTTACAGGTACACGCAGATCCGTTAAAGCTGGGCGACCACTCCAAGCTCCACCCCACGAGTCACGACTGATCCCCTTCTCCGTCTGTGCCCCTCCCTCGCCCTCTCATCCATGACCTGAATCCTAAGTGCGCGGCGGCGGCAGATCCTCTCCTCCGTGGCCCCTCCCTGGCGAAGCAAGCGACGCTACATCATTCCTCTTGACATCAACTGTTGTCCTTTACGACAACGTCGGCCCTAGGTTCGCCGCGACTTCCACTGTGCGGCACTGATGGAAGCTACCTCCAGGTATGCCGCTGCATCTATCTTCGTTGTTCTATCCACCTTCTTCCCTGTCTTCCCTACTTCTTCGATTGCAGATGCAAACTTTTGACATCGATGACAAGGGAGACGAAAAGAACTCGAGGCCGCGCTTGGAATCCATGGTACTAGAGTTCAGTAAAAGAGGAGCACGCGGAGCTGTTACAGCCATGTTTACGCAGTTCCTCTCGTTTTTAGAATTGTTGATTCCCTCGTGCCGCCGCTGGCAATACGCAACTCACACGGCGAGATCGACGCTACAAGTTCCTGGTGAGTTTCTTTATTCTCTCTGTTCGTGCTTTATTTTAATTCACCTTTTCAACCGTCACTTCTCTCTCGCCATCGTGGTCCTCCCATCTCTGGATTCAACAATATGCTCCTGTTATGCCCACTCACTACCAATGTATATCCTGCACATACTGTGTGACTGTGTCTACTTCATCTGCTACTTATTATCTTGATTTTTTTTTCTCAGTTGTGCTCGAGTGATAAATGTCGAGATACTTAGTGGTTATAGCGGGCGAATAATTGAGCAGCGAACGCTGCTCCTCAGATTTTGTCTCCCATTTATCCATGATTTGGTGCTACACCATGGACAAGTTTAATTAATATCATGATTGTGCAAAAAATAAATTGAAAGGAGATGAACTGAAACTAATCTCACAAAAAAGATCACTCGATGCAAATATATCTGCTCGATACAGTAGCATATTTATAAAATGACACAAGAGGTAGAAAAACTAACCAATTTGTGGAAGCGTAATACAAGACAAATTCATATTCATATGTTATAGTATATAAGTAATTCCTACTTTATAGTAGGAGAATCCATGTCACACTGGTGAACGGGAACCTGCAATATTTAGCTCATTAGTCCCTAGCATGACAAAAATTGTACTATATATTATATGGCTGATTAGTTTTTGGAGAATTTATATTTCGTACCACAAAATTGCAGGTGTGGTGTTACTTAGTTACAAATATTGTAGGGTGTTTTTTGGCTTAGCAAACTTGACTGTGGTATGTAGAATTCAGATTTTCAATTCATATGTGTGCTAAGCAATCTGGTTTGGTTCAAGTTCCGAAATCATGTATAAACAGATTGCTGTGTGTATTACGTCTTAGCAAACCTTGACTTATGCTATATGTAGCTTTCAGACAACCAACTATTTTCATGTAGATTATGGTGGTCAACTAAATCATGGATAAATTAGATGTTACAACAAGAGAAAATGCACAAAAGTGATGCAGAACCATAATGATCAATGGTTTTACATTTTACGGGGCAATAATGGTTCGATGTTACAAAATTTTGTAGGAACAGGCATGGGAATCCTTTAGGAATACCCAAGCCAAAGTCAACATTGTTAAATTCGTTCTGTGTTTCTCCAGGTCTGTGGTCACTGGGATTATCCCAACATTTGAACATGACTTATGCTCGAGGTAATCAGCCTTACTTTGCACAGTAGAACATATTGTTTTGAATGCAAAGCATCTTTGCTAAATTGTGGAAAATGACATAACCCTATTGTAGTTCACAGGTTGCACAAAGGTTATCCAAGCTGAAAAAGAAAGTATCGATGCCCCAAGGGAAACAATCAGCCAATGCAGCTAGGGCATAGAGTAGTTTGTGTTGGTATGTTTTTCTTGCTTGCTTGCTCTCAAATGTGTGCTTGCACAGTTAGAGATAGAAGTGGTCAGTAGTCTTTTTTTCATTTGATAAAATTGGTAGTCCTTTTTTCGTTGCTCTTCAATCTGTTCGGGATAAAAGTTGTTTGATTGCTTGTCCTTTTTTTCCTCTGTATCTTTATGCATCTTTCTACTATTAGTAACTTCCTTCTTTCACTCTACCTTTTATTTCTAGGCTGCCATTATTTGACGTGATGCTATAGAAAAGTGGAACTTTGTTTTTGGCTCACTAGGCATTTATTCGTAGGCAATTCAACCTCCAAATATTACCTCGTCAGTCTCAGTCAAAACTAAGGCTTCGAATTGGAATTGACACTAGAGAAATTAGAGAATTACAAATAGAAGACCGGACTTCCTAATCCTGGGTGTAGGTGTACTCCCTTATCCAAGTTTTCTTTTCAAGACAAGTCCTCGAGATGTGGATCATGTACATAATATCTAACCGTGCTTGCAGGCTGTAGCAACAATAGTCCGGCTTCTGTTCTTTGCGTCTTTTTCCACTTTCTCTTGTGAAAAATTGCTTGGCTCTTATATTTCCCTTTTTTTAGAGAATGTTGGCAGTTATTGACAAGAGAACATCATTACAATCATGCTTTTATATCTCTGAAGTCTTTGTGAGACGTTAACTTAAGGTTGTACAAAGTGAAAAGACATGCAAAGATTCGCAATATTTATTTTTTTCTCATGTTGAGCAGTTCAATATATGGGAGTTCATAAATTTACTACGGGGTCTTTCAGTATTGATTCAGTTGCTAGGTGTGCACTTGAACTTTTCTTTGCGAGTATTTTAGGATGCTTGAATCATGTGAAAATACATATATAGCTATTGTTCTTCAAAGCAATTGTCAGATAACTAGCTTAATCTGAAGCTGTTCTATACCATGTGAATGCATTATCTTTAGCAATATATATTCAATACATGTTAGTGACCTCTGACGTGGTTGCTGCATGGTTGGTGACAAGATAACTTGACAAATATAGAAGAATAGTCACATAAAATGGTCAATAATTGGTTGGAGTAAAGGAAACAGATAAGAAATTCAAGTGTTTCACCGAAAATAGGAGTTCAATTCTCTCATGCATCCATATATTTAAGATATTACTACCATTCTATAGGAAAAATAGACGGGTGCAGCAACGCGCGTCGTCATGGTCTAGTATTTTTTTACAGAGGGAGTACGAAGCAGAAAAAAAAACAAGAGGTTGCCATAGCCAGCTACACTAAAGAAGCTGATGCCACAGGCATCCCGTACCAAATCGTGATTAGCATACCACAAGAAAACAAAGAAATAATGGCAGCTGGATATAATTTTCTTTCTCTAAAATACTACTCCCTCCGTCCTGTAATATAAAACGTTTTTGGAGTTCAAAGTGAACAACAAAAACGTCTTACATTATGGGACAGAGGTAATAGAATGCAAGAAAATCTCTATGATTAGCGTTGTTTGCCGAAAGGCTTTGTAATACTCCCTCCGTCCCAAAATATAAGAACATTTTTAACACTACACTAGTGTCAAAAACGTTCTTATATTGTGAGACGGAGGGAGTAGCTGCTTGACTTTTCTTCTATGAAACATGGTACACATATCCTGGTGTATTCTAGAAAAAATTCCAAGGACTCATTTGGTTTACAGAAATTTGTAGAAATTCTAAAGGGTAAGAATTTTATAGGAAAAAAAATCCTTTGAATCCCTTTGGTTTGTAGAACGGATTCCTATTGCTATGTAGGCTAGGAACTAATCCTTCACATTTCAAAGTAAAAAAATTAGCCTAGACTTATGGAAAAATTCCAATCCTATGCACCCATTGACATCTATTTCCTTATAGGAATTGTGATACAGGGCCTTTAGCTGTCCTATATTTCGATGAATCAATTGCTCGATATTAACCGCTACACTTAATTTGATCATACAAAAGGAGATACAAACAGCTACTAGTTGCTCCTAATCGAAATGCAACGAGCATGGAAGCCATAAAAGAAAACAGCCCCAACTGTTGTACTACTTGAATATGAGCAACTGAACTGGTCTGTTGAAGTTAAGTAATGCAATCTCACACCCTGCTTTATTGATGACTCAAGTGTACACTTATATACAGATACAGCGACGAGAGGGAGCAGGGAGATCGTGTGAGATACAACGGCATGGGCCGGTAATCCTCCTGGCATGCAGGGATAAGCACGCACGCAGTGCGTGCCCGTTGGAGCTCCTGGCGACGCGGTCGTGGAGTTAGCCAGCTGAGGAACGTGGCGAAGTGACTTTCCAACACCCCCCGCAGTCGAAACGTGGGGCTCGTCGACGTTGAGACTAGACCGGAAGTCGAGGAAGACCAGCGTCGGTAAGCCCTTGGTGAAGATGTCGGCGAACTGCGAGCTCGTGGGGACGTGAAGGACGCGTATCTCCCCCAGCGCGACACGCTCACGCACGAAGTGGAGATCAATCTCAATGTGCTTCGTGCGTTGGTGCTGCACTGGGTTGCTCGACATGTACACGGCGCTGATGTTGTCGCAGTAGACCACGGTAGCACGCGACGGTGGGTTGATGTAGTTCGCCAAGGAGTTGGCGCAACCACACCGACTCGGCGACGGCATTGGCGACTGCCCGGTACTCGGCCTCGGCACTGGACCGCGAGACGGTGTTTTGCCGCTTCGACGACCAGGTAAGGAGGTTGGAGCCAAGGTACACACAGTAGCCCGAGGTGGACTTCCGTGTGTCGGGGCAGCCGGCCCAATCGGCGTCGGAGTAGGCGACGAGCTCAGTGGTGGTGTCGCGATGGATGGGAAGCCCAAGATGCGCCGTACCACGCAAGTACCGGAGCACGCGTTTCACGAGCAGGAAGTGACAGTCCCGGGGTGCCTGCATGAACATACAACACTGCTGGACGGCGTAGGAGAGATCAGGGCGCGTCAGCGTGAGGTACTGGAGGGCACCGGCCAAGCTGCGGTAGAGAGACGGGTCGTGGAAGAGCGGCCCGGTGTTGACGGAGAGCTTGGCCAACGTGTCGACCGGAGTGGAGAGGGGCTTGCAATTGAGCATGCCCGCACGGTCGAGGATCTCCAGTGCGTACTGTTCCTGGGAGAGGAACAATCCGCGCGTCGTGGTGGTGACGTTGATGCCGAGGAAGTGATGGAGCGCGCCGAGGTCCGTCATCGAGAACTCCCGATGGAGCGCCTGAATGACCGAGTCGAGGACGATGGGGGAGTCCGCGGTGAGGATGATGTCGTCGACGTAGAGCAGCAGGTACGCCAGGTGCTGTCCGCGGCGGAGGACGAACAAGGACGAGTCCGCCCGCGATGCTACGAAGCCGAGCGTGCGCAGGTAGGAGGTGAACCGAGTGAACCACGCTCTCGGTGCCTGCTTGAGACCGTACAAGGAACGGTTCAGCCGGCACACATGTGATGGTGATGCAGCGTCGATGAAACCGGATGGCTGGTGGCTGTAGACAGTCTCCGCGAGATGCCCATGGAGGAAGGCATTCTTGACGTCTAGCTGATGAATGGGCCACGACTTGCCGGCGGCAATGCTGAGCACTGTCCGAATGGTGGCCGGCTTGACGACGGGGCTGAACGTCTCAACGTAGTCGACGCCGGCCTGCTGGGTGAAGCCGCGAAGTACCCACCGCGCTTTGTAGCGCGCGAGCGTCCCGTCGGGGTGGAACTTGTGCCGAAAGATCCACTTGCATGTCACGACGTTTGCACCTGCAGGACGAGACACTAAACACCAAGTATTATTCCGCATCAGTGCGTTATATTCCTCAAGCATCGCGGCGTGCCAGTCGGGGTCCTGGAGGGCTACACGATAAGAGGAAGGAATGGGACTGATGCCGGAGGTGGCGATGTGAAGTGTCTTAGGCTGGGCGAAGCCGGACTTGCTGCGTGTACGCATGCGGTGCTGATTTGCTGGTGGGGCGACGGGAACAGCGCGGGGCGGGAGAGACGCACAGGTGGTGCGTCGCGAGTGGGTGCATGGGTGCAATCGGGTGCATGCGCGGGTTCACGAGACGGAAGGTTTGGTGGACCAGGGGAGGCGCGGCCGGACGTGCATGCGCCAGGGGATTCTGTCGGCTCGGTGGAGTTTGGGCGTGGTGGCGAGCCCGGGCGTGGCGTGGCATGCGGGAGGAGTGGTGGTGGCCCCGGGCGTGGCGTGGGAGGAGTGGCTGGAGAGGCGGGGCCAGCGGCCGATTCGAGTCGCGCGGGTGGGGTGGAAGGATCAGGCGGCGATCCCGGGGAGGATCGGCGCGGTGACCTGTACGAGGTAGGTGGCGCGCGGGTTTCCGGGATAGATTGGATCCCGGGATTTTTTGTGGCAGCTGAGGGTGTCGTGCGCCGTGCAGGTTCGGGAGGGAGATAGGGAAAAACTTGTTCGTCAAAGGTTACGTGCCTGGAGATAATAACCTTGCGGGAGGAGAGATCAAGGCATCGGTAGCCTTTGTGCTCCAGGGGGTACCCAAGAAAAACACAGCGGGATGAGCAGGGCGCGAGTTTGTGCGGCGCGGTTGCAACAGTGTTGGGAAAACAAAGGCAGCCGGACACACGCATGTGGTCGTAGGTAGGATGGTGCCCTAGAAGCTGGTAGTATGGTGTGACGAAGTTGATGGCAGAGCAAGGTTGTCGGTTGAGAATGTAAGTGGCCGTGTGAAGTGCTTCGACCCAGAACGGGGGTGGGAGTTTGGCATGGATGAGGAGGACGCGTAGTATATCGTTGGTTGTCCGGATGAGGCGCTCGGCCTTCCCGTTCTGCGGCGAAGTGTGAGGGCATGAGAGTCGAAACGAAGCCCCGTGACGAGAAAACAAGTCACGCAACGAAGAGGTGAGAAATTCACCGCCGTCGTCGCACTGCATGCACTGTATGGAAGTATGAAATTGCGTAAGGACGTAAGAGAAGAAACGGGAAATAGTGTTGGCAGTGTCGGATTTGTTGCGTAATGGGAACGTCCACGAGTAGTGCGTATAATCATCTAGAATAACGAGATAGTACTGGAACCCGGAGAAGCTAAGAACAGGGGACGTCCACAAATCACAATGAACTAGTTGAAAGGGTGCACTTGTTTTTGATACAGAAAGGGAAAAGGGCAGCCCCCGGCTTGCCTAATTTACATGAGGAGCAAATAGTGGTGCTAGACAAGTCTTTATTACATGAGGGAAGTAAATGACGAGCTAAAGCAGAAACGGATTTATTGCTAGCATGTCCCAAACGTTGATGCCAGAGGTCGCCGGTGACGACGGAGAGAGCTTCTTGGACGCCGGAGTTGGTGAAGAATGGGTAGAGCTCCCCGTGGCTATTGGATCTCAGAATTTTTCTCCCTGTTGCTAGGTCCTTCACGGAAAAACCGAACGGGTCAAACTCTATAGAAACAAAGTTATCTTGTGTAAAACGGCGCACGGAGATTAAATTCCTGATAATAGTAGGGGAAACGAGAACGTCATTGAGAGAAAAATTGGAGAGAGATGTGGAGCCGACGGCAGTAATAGGAATACGCGAGCCGTCGCCTACGAGGATGCCTGAGGAATGACGCAGCGAGGGGGAACCATACAAGGTGAGAGAGCTCGTCTTACCAGCGACGTGCGACGTAGCGCCCGTGTCGAGGAACCAGTCCGGTGTGCCGCCGGCCTGCTGGTGCTGCACGGAGAGGTTCTGCAGCGCGGCGTACAGTTGGTTGTACTGCTCCCAAGACGGCCCGTTGGAGGAGGCCGCGGCGGCTACCGGGTAGGCCTGATGAGGAGGTGGCGGGCGCGGGCCTAGAACACCCGCAGCGTTCGGTGCGGCCCACGGTGCGCGAGGCCGAGGAAGACCCGGAAGGAGCGCCCCGTACGGGGCGAAGTAGCCGGTGGGCAGTGATGAGGACGAGCCGAAATCGGAAGGAGCAGCAGCGCGGCCGGAGGAGGGGCCGCCAGGAGTTTGGGCGCCGCGGCCGCGGCCGCGCCCACGCCCACGTCCACGCCCTCCGCGGTCGCGGTCACCAGACTGCGGCGCGGCAGGCACCTTGCCCCGATCGATGGAGGCGCGATCAGGAGTGCGGTCGGAGGAGGAGACGTCCGGGCTGTGGCCGATGGCGAGCGCGGTGGCCGTGGCTTCAGGCCGTCCATCGAGCCGCGCCCGCTCGTTAGCCGAAATCTCCTCCATGAGCAGCCTCGAGCGCGACTGCACGAAGGTTGGGAACGGTGATTGCATCGGCAGTAGGGTAGCCATGACGTGAAACTTACGGTTGAGACCACGGATGAGCTGAAGTCTGAGGGACTGATCGGTGACGCGCTCGCCGACGTCCTCAAGGGCATCTGCGAGGGACTTGAGACGCCTGCTGTATTCGGCGACGGAGAGGTCGCCCTGGACGAAGCTGCGGAATTCTGCACCGAGGATGACAGCGCGCCCGGGCTGGTTGTCCATGAAGAGGAGGTGAAGCTGCGACCAGATGTCGTAGGCGGAGCTGGCCGGGGTAGCGACGGCGTCGAGGAGGTCGTCGTCGACCACGCCATGCATCCACAGCACGATGGTGAGGGCGTCGTTTCTCCACACGGCGCTCTGGCCGAGCGGCTCGGTGGCGATGTCGAGGTGGTGCTGGACCTCGTACTTGCAGGCGATGACGTAGAAGAGCTGGCGCCAACGAGAGTAGTTCCCCAACTCCAGCTGGAGCTTGGAGGTGAAGTAGTGTGCGACAGAGGGCGGGAGACCGGCAACGGAGGAAGGGCCGGCGTCGGAGGCGCCCCCCATGCGGAGAGGGACGAGGGCGCCGCTGGTGCCGCCGAGTGCGAGACGGGGAGCAGGAGTACTGCCAGCGGTGCGCAGAACGCCCGTAGGGGGCGGAGGAGCCGGGCGGGGCGCGGACGAGGAAGAGGCCATGGCGCCCTCAGGAACAGGCGTTTTGCCCCGATCGGACGTGGAGGGTCCGGGGCGCGCAGCGGGGGCCGTGGCGACCGGGGGAGTGGTGACCGCGGGCGTGGGGGCGGCAGGCGCGGCGGCGGCGAGGGGCACCGCGGCGAAGGGAGCGGGCGCCGGTGCGTCGAAGTCCGCCGAACGGGTGCGGCGGAGGAGGCGGTGCATGGTGGAAGCGGAAGCAGGAAGAGGACCGGAGGTGCTCGGCGTCTGATACCAAGTAATGCAATCTCACACCCTGCTTTATTGATGACTCAAGTGTACACTTATATACAGATACAGCGACGAGAGGGAGCAGGGAGATCGTGTGAGATACAACGGCATGGGCCGGTAATACTCCTGGCATGCGGGGATAAGCACGCACGCAGTGCGTGCCCGTTGGAGCTCCTGGCGACGCGGTCGTGGAGTTAGCCAGCTGAGGAACGTGGCGAAGTGACTTTCCAACAGTTGAAACTTGAAAGTACCTAGCCAGTGAACCTGAGATCAATACATATGCAAACAAGGCACCTGATTTTCTTTTGCTATTGGATATCTTAGACCAACTCCTTACTAACTATCGGAGAACAACCGTTCCCCATTTATGAACAAAGTCAGAGTATACACGCATTGTGGAGAAACTAAACAGTTCTGTGCACCTGTCTCCAATCCAAAGAGGAGACGATATTGTGACCAGATGGAACAAGGATACATCCACAGATTCAAGTTATAGCACAATCAGCTTCAAGAAAAGAATCGTACTCAGAATCAGAACAGTTCAACCACTTATTCTGTACGATCTGACAAATGTAGTCACCGATTATAAGACACCACAAATATTAACCCTGCAGATCTTCTCTAGTCCATTCACAGGCCACACCATAAAAGTATTACTCCCCCCGATCCAAATTAATTGACGCTGACTTTACCTAGTACAATTTTGTAATAAAGCTGTACTAAGTTAGCATCAATTAATATGGATCGGAGGGAGTACTATTCCATTGTCGACTAAACAGTTGTGTGTATGAAGATTCCAGCTGCTCTCCCCCCTCCCTCCCTTTCTCGCGACCGCATCGCGCCCGCTCCTCCACCCCAAACTCGCCCTCATCCATCCATCCCCGCCGCCATCGTTGGCGCTCGCCGCCGGGCTTGGCCCGGGCGACGCTGGCGGCGGCGGCCCCTGGCCATTCCCCTCACGGTGGCGTCCCGACGCGGGGCGGAGCGGCTCCGGGTGGTTGGTGTCCCTAGGTGGAGGCGGTCCAGCGCGGCGGCGGGGTGTCCTGGCAGCATGCAGGAGACCTGCTGGACGGCGGCGCTCCCGTTGGCGGCGCCCGCTCGGCCCAGATTTGGGCCCTTTGGACCCCATCTGGGTCTGGGCAGGTCGGCGGCAGGGGTGGCGTCGGCGTCCCTCCCGGGAGGAAGCAGAGGCGCGTCGGGCTGGTGGAGGGTGGCAGCGTTGGCGCCGCTGGTGCTGCAGCGCGGTGGCCACGACTTTGCGGGCCCGATCTGGGCCTGGTATGCCCCGGCTGCCGCGGCCGGTCGGCGACCGCGACAGCGCTGGAGGCACAGGCCTCCTGCGTGACGGCGGTGGAGGTGGTTTCCTCCCGCGCGGCTCCGGTGCTGCCGCCCTTGCTTCCTGGCGTTGCTTGTCTCTGTCCTCTTGGCCTCGTGTTGGCGTTCTCAGCGAGGCGGCGGAGAGGATCTCAAGACCGTGGTGGCGTGTGCTAGCAGGTGGCAAGCTTTGTGGGTGGCTCTGGATCGGGTGGGTAACGGTGTTTGGGGTGCGGGAGAAATCCCTGTTGGTTCTTTTGGCTCTGACGCGGTGACGCCTGCAGGTGCCGCCTCTCCTTCGTGAAGGGTGTCGGTGTTACCCATCCCCCAATCCCCTCCGCGTGCCGGAGGAAACCCTAGGACATGTCCAGGCAGCAGCGTCGTCGGCGTCGCATTCCTTCCTGGAGGTGCTGCTTGGTACGCGGCGGTCAGGAGCCTTGGCGTGTGGTCGGACGAAGCTGGAGGGCGCAGCGGTGGAGGATCATCCGTGCTTTGCCGAGCTGTCGTTGTTGTCATTTCTTTCTTTTTTTGGGCTTGATGTGCTGTTCGCCCCAGCAAATGCTATGTGTTCGGTGTGGTTTTGCTTTATAATATAAAGCGGGGGAAACCCTATTTTGTCAACAGTTGTGTGTATGATACTGATACACATGGTACCCAGCCACATGTGAACAACTTGTCAACTGTGATGGCAGTTATAGCTTGCTGTCTAGATGCAGCTACATGTGTCGTGTAGGCTGAGGAAACACCTAATTTACCGCCTAGCATGCATGAACTACTATGGCATGTAAACGACACAGTAAATCTGAAATGTATATGTATCCAACAAACAAACGTGTTTTTCTTTGCTATCTCTAGATCAACTTCTATACCTCCGTAACTAAATATAAGACGTTTTTGCAGTTCATGCAGTTCAATTTGAACTGCAAAAACGTCTTATATTTAGTTACAGAGGTAGTACCAGGGAGCAACTTTTCTCCATTAAAGAAGAAATTTAAAGTGCATTCAGAAGCACACGAAAAAGAACAAAACTTACCAGATTTCTCTTCTCTCTTAACATGCAGTCCCTCTCTCTGGCAGAATG
Organism: Triticum aestivum; assembly: GCF_018294505.1. NCBI lineage: Eukaryota > Viridiplantae > Streptophyta > Magnoliopsida > Poales > Poaceae > Triticum > Triticum aestivum. Next base: position 134,439,893 of record NC_057804.1, on the reverse strand, counting down.
CTAGCAGTTGTAAAACTAAGCATATGCTGAAAGTGGAAAACCAAAGAAATTGCTACTTCTCTCACCTATCATAGACACAGAAAGGAACTGCTATTTGTATAGACTGATATCACCATATCAGATAAATAATTACCTAGATAGTGATGCATATAGCAAAAAAGAGAACAGAGAGAGCATGCTCATTGAATATGAATGTATCAATACTAAGCACTTGACAAAAACCAAAATGCACGAAAATTTGTCACAGTTATATGTTCAGCACATCTAGCAAACTTAACAGCTCTCATCTACAATACGAAACTTAATTTCTCCAACCCAACAAGGAGGCAGCACTTACGCATATTGAAACAGGAATAGAACTGCAAATTGAATATACATCAGAATCAGTTTCAAGGACATCCTACTCTGAATCAGACCTTGCAATACCAGATTGTGTACGAGATAACAAATTGCAAGCATTGATTGTACTTGTGAACAAAGTTTAACCATGCAGCTCGCTACCAATCCATTTCACAAGCCACACCAAAAATAATTGCCTCCTTGTTGACTGTACAGTTGCCGCAGATGGCGAAACGACCATCGACCGCAGGGAAACTGGAAACTACTTACTGTCAGTTCTTTTGTAACGCATATGACTAGCTATCCACATGTAGCTGGCAAATAGGCTCTACAAATTCACAGGGCAGAGTAATGTAGACGATCCAAGACAGTCTGATCGAGTAAGCTTATGATCAGTCAACTACCGCTGAAAGGTGTCCAGTAAGCATGTCAAAGAGGCAGACTCTGATCCTGCTGTACATGCAAGAGAAACATATTTATCTTCAAATCACAACAAGAAAAAGAAGTGCTAGCAGATAATATTATCAGGAAAACAAACAAAAAAAATAAGTGTGAATGATATTGCACCTTGGAGCTGCAGCACTGTGAAAACCCAACAAATTTAGCCCAAAGACTACATATCACTAGTAGCACCACAATGAAATGCGCCAGAAAGACAATCTTGTAAGTGCCCTCATCTGGAAGAGTCTTCAAGAATATGTAGTCAATGAATCCCACAACAGAAATGATAATCCACGGAGTAAGTGAGCCTACTATCCCAGTGCACACTGGACCATCTGCTATGTGAGCTAGGAGAACACCCAGTGAACCAAGACTTGCGTGAATTACAAAGAGTGCTAACACGATCATTTTCTCGTTACTGACTTCCTTTCTGTCAAACAAACTGAGAAGAACATTCTTTGACTCCTCGTTATATCTTGGGAAAAATATCACAATCAAAGGCAATGCAAAGAAGACATTCGCCAGAAGCAGGCCCCTGAACACTTTCATCAATTGGGTTGGTCCTCCCTAAATTATTTACGTAAATCGTCAGTAATAGTGAAGAATGTCCTTCTGATAGAACTAGTCCTAACAAAAGGAAAGCTTCTTGAGGCAATAAAGCCAAACAAAACATCTCTCAAGTTTCTGTCTGTAAAAGATAATGGAAACATAGAATGAAAATAGGGATGCACTAATGCGCAGACACGCTACGGCCAGTCGGCGACGCTACACATACTTTGTGATGTCAACTGGCATAACAAACTGTACTAAACCTTCTGAAAATTGTATATCATGACAAAATATATACAAACACCAAGAATCTAGATGAAATGGCATCACAAGGTTGTGAGTCTAGCACCGACACTGGTCACGGCACAATCCACACAGCGTCATCCATCTCGAAATGACGGCAACATACACTATGATCACCAAGGCGCGCGTGGCCGTGTGGCTGATCGGGCGGTCCCGAGCCTGTCACGCCATAAGACCAGATATTTCCCGATGTGAATATTAGTGGAACTATTTCCAAATATAATACACAGTATCTTGTGGTAGAGGAAAAGGAATGTAAATACAAAACCTTGCTGTCTGAGGAAGGTGGAATCACTGCATGATTTGCTGTCATATTCACCCCATCGGTACCAGGGCCGGGCCGGCAAAATCCGGGGCCCTGTGCCAAATTCTAAAATGGGGCCCCATTATAATGTACAAATCATTATAGCGGTCATTTGTCAAATGATCATTTCAATGCATTTTTTAAATAGTTTACAACATAAGCAAAAGACGATTGAGTCTCCATAATAATGCTCCTTAGCTAATATGTTTCTAGTGTAGAATAGTGCAGAAAACCTTCTAGAATAACTGTTCTTATGGCATATCTTAATTGATTGATCCTTTTCCGCACTTTTGTGCTAGAATCACCATTCACCAGCATCCGCTACAAATGAAATATTCAAGTTAACATCGCCGGCTCCAAATTATCACAATCTTGTTCTGAGATTGAATTAAATTCTCTATTTTATTCAATTTTCTAGATGAATACGTAATTCAGATAATGAAAAACTGGCGCTTATATTATATAAAAATTAAAAAATGTAAAGATCAAAATAGCTTCAAGGTTTGGGGCTTTGGGCAAAATTCAATGGTAGGCGGAGAGCCGGAAAGCTGAACTCACGGTCAAGTGGACAAAGGCCTTACAGTTACAGGGTGGCCGTTTCCTGCCTTCTTAGAATCCTAGTTTCCTTTTTAAGGGCATCTTGGATTCCAAGTGCTGCGGTAAAAGAATTAATCAGCTGATCCATCGGCAAGCCAGAGGGATCAATCAGCCGCGATCGCCGCCGCCGGAAGAAGAAACTGTTCGCCAGTCGCTCAGTCAAACCATGCGCTGGACCACAAGCCCACCTGTGCAGGACCCAGCCGATGGAACCAAATGCTAATTAGGCTGGGTGCCTTGCTCTGGCTCATGGTAAATAGGCCACGCCTGAAAATTTGGGGCCCCTAAAAACTGGGGGCCCTGTGCGGGCAGCACTGGTTGCACTACCATGGGCCCGGGCCTGGGTACCATCAACCTGAACTCCCACCGCCTGAAAGTATGGACAAAATTACTTTTAAATATGTACATACAAACTTGCGATAGTGCAGATAACATAAGTACGAAACGAGCTAGCTGCAGTTTAAACGAATCTATAAGGCTGATCCACACTTTGCCGACATTTACTGATGTGCTCGCACGTACCTGTGCCAGGAACGAGGCTACCAGCCTATCAGTCAGCGGGATGCGCAGGATGGGAGGCTGACCGGACGTAGTGTTCACCAGGGCCACCGGAGGCATCACATGCTCATGCTCCCTAGGCAACCGTGTGACTTGCCGGGTGCTGGTCACCATCTCCAGGTCCTGTTTGGCGCTCTCCGGCCGTGCAGTTCTGACATCGAACAGGTGGTGGGCAGGCGGGGCCAGTCGGGATGGCCGAATGGCAGAGGCATCGCCCCCGACATGTGCGCGGAGCTCGAATCGCGGCCGTCCAGAGAGAGGAAATTGGATATCGAGGAGATGTTGCGCGGAATCCGCTTGATCAACGGCGAGGTGTCGTCGTCTTCGTCGCTGGAGGGGGAACCGGACGGGCTGGAAGTGGCGATGCGACGCGAGCGCATCCCTAGCAGTCGCCGAAGTAGCTCGGAGAAGATCAGGCGAACGCCGCCACCTCCACCGGAGGCGCGTACGACCAGCGCCATGGTGGCTTCGTCCTGGCTTCCGTTTGTGTGTCTGTGGAGTGTGGAGGTGTTGAGGTGGGTGGTGACTGGTGAGGGTGAGGGAGCGAGAGGCGGTTACTTGGATTTGCTCCTTCCATTCCAAACTAGTACATGGTGTACTTAATTTTTCAAAAAATAACATGTGCATGTTTGGATTGCTCAATACCTACAGTATCAAATTTGTATCATTAGATTCATTACAAAAAGTATTTTTATATTTTATTTACTTTGTATCATAGTTGTCGATATCTTATTCTATAATCTTAATCAAACATACACAAGTTTGATTTGCATGAAAATTGATACATCTCATATTCTAAAAGAGGGAGCAACTACGATAAAAACAGAGTCTGTGATGAAAGAATAGAAAATTTACGGAAACACTAACGCCCACACGTGTGGGCGTTAGCCAACTCAACCACACGCCTCCATCGCCGTTCAACAGTTTTTGCATGAATCTTGACACGTTTTGGCTGATTTTGTGTGCCACGTAGGACAAGTCGCGTGTGTGATGTGTGAGAGAGCTCGCCCACACGCCGGTTGCCTCCCCGCGGTCAACGGTTGCCACTCGATGGCGTGCGGTGGAACTGCTTTGCGCCCGCACGCCACGCCCGATTGCGGTTGCCGTCAACCACGTCGCGCACTTCGCTCCGCCCTCCCCTCACGGTTCCATTTACTCTTCACTTCATTACTCACACAACCCACCCCGCAGTTCATTCGATTGGAAGAGAAGGCGAGAGGAGAAGGCAACGACGGAGGGGGAAGAGTCGGCGGCATTCGCGGCCGTCGGTCGGTGGGACTCGCCGGACCGGAGCGTCTTCGCTGGAGTGCCTGCAGATTGAAGGTAATGCTCCTTCTCACGCTCACATTCCTTGCCTGCATTTCTCCCCTCTCCTCCGTGGTCAATGTTCCGCTCGAGATTCATCGAGATTCAGGCGGATTCGCGATGCACCGGCGTTCCCGCCGGCGGCGGAGTCCCGTGCTTGCCGTTTTCGGTGGCATTGGGCAGTTTCGTCGCCGCCGCGGTGGCTGGCATGTCGGTGTGGTTTGGCCTGTCCGCAGCCACATCCTGGTTCTGCCTTGGGATTGAGCCGGCGTTTTTCTAGCCGTTAGTTATGTATTGTCTCGAAATGCTATTTGCGATCAGTGCAGGAAGTTTTTTGTTGATGAATTTCAGGTTATGATAGTTGCCAATGAACCATAGATCTAGGTTGTTGTTTTTCAAAGTGCAGTATAAAGGCAGACATGACAGTTTCAGTAACTATCTGCATTGTATGGCAACTAATTTCCTGATCAACTGTGACAGTTGCCATAAATATGTTTTCCATGTGACAACTAATTTTGTGCACAGCATGACAACAACCATAGTATGTGCACAAAATTAGTTGCCACATGACAAAGTGTAGTAAATAGGTAGTCATGGCAGTTTCAACAACTATGTGCACTGGATGGCAACTAATTTCCTAATCAATTGTGTCAGTTGCCACAAATATGCTTTCCATGTGGCAAGTATTTCTGTGAACACACTATGGCTGTTGCCATGATGTAGACAGGATAATGTGGCAAATTCACTGTACTATAGACCCAATTTTGTGTTTTGCCACGCTGACTTGTGATATCTGAACATATTTGGCCGTATTAAATGGCAACTCATTTTTAATATGAGGTCAGTGTGTGAATTGCCATTATAGGTTGTTCAGTAGATGTTTTCAACACTTTTTGAATTGTTTTGCATTTTAACATGGCAATTTCAACCTAGCACATTTTGCCTTTGAACATATGGCAACTCATTTTTGTATGAGGACAGGGTGTGCGTTGCCACATTATATGTTTGTGAAGTGGAAGATTTGTGCCTTTCTTTGTACTATCTTGTGCTAACATGGCAACTTCAACATTTTGTTTTAAGTGCCTTATGATCTGTACATTTTTGAAATGTAGCCAATGTGTTTAATTGCCACATTTATAGTTGGACAATCATATGGGGTGTGGGTGTTCATATGATATTGCCTAAACTATTTGCCACTTTCAATTGAGCCCATGTGGCAAGTACATTCTGTTAGGTGGCAATTGCTTACTTCATACTTTTATTTTCACCCTGACATTTTAGTTTGTTCTTACCTCGGCAAAATAGCTCGCGGTGATCATCAAGACAATGATGATGATTTCATGGATGTACCGCAATAGAATCGGGCAACTGGACGAACAAAAGACGGCGATGAGGTAACTGTCCACCCCCTCCTCCCCCACATATGTTTTGAATGTCACATTGAGTATGCAATCGTCTGTTAGGAACTAAATTTTCATGATAGTGAAAACGTGGCAACAAATGATCATTTGTCTGTTTTGCAGAAGAAGAAACGTAATCGCAATAGGGCTTCATAGGAACGCCTGACTTCATTGACCGAGGGATTTACCGACGAGCAGAAGGGAGCTGCTGCTGAGATGGGCATGCAGGCTCTGATGGATGTTTGGTGCAAGAATCTAGTGAACCCTGTATGTGACTGGCTTGGTGAGATTTACGACCCCGCCTCCAGGGAATTTGTGATTCCGGGACGTGGAAGACTGTCGTTGGACAAGGAATCTGTGTTCTACACTTTGGGTGTGCCCCGTGGAGAAATTAAAGTCCCGTATGAGGTCAATAATAAGATTGAAGAAACGTTGTTTGCCCGTTTGTTTCCTAGGATGGCATCCATGCCGAACACGACTTTCCTGGCAAATTCGCTGGAGGCCATGACAACCCATGTGAGGTTTTTGAGATGAAGCTACTCATGTACCTGATCTTAGCTGTTTTTGCACCGGCCACTTCTCTTCGCCCAAGCAACAAATGTTTCCCCATCCTGGTGAATGATCTATCTCTACTCTATTTCCTTCAATCTTTTGGCTCCGATGTCATCTGTAAGCTAGCCACTGCCAGTTATTTTGATGTTTTTTCATTTGATTTCTGATGTGGCAACTTCTTGTCCTGAAATTTGTGCCGTGCAGGCGAAACTGAAATATGTGAAGAACATGAATTGGTGTAAGTTCATTGCGGACTTCCTGCATGATGCATTCTCAAACAAGATGTACCAGAAGTGTTGTCTACTCCATTTAATGGTATTTTTTATTACTCCTTTGCAAACACTCTTAACACCTTGAGTATGCATGGCAACCATGATGTTGACATTGTGGCAACTACCATCATAACGAGATGGCAACTGCCAGCACAACATGATGGCAACTAACACAGATATATGGCAACCTTTTCTTTCTTTTCATGCCCTTCTACTTGATGATTGAAGGAACATACATTATCTTGTTTTTGCAAAATACCATGATGGCAACTGATATTTTTTCCTTTTTAAATTGTTGTACATCAGCTCATGTACGTCGATTGTCTTGATCTATCCACCGTAGACTTTACTGGGATAGGAGGCCTGCCGCCTACACACAAGTTTGCTGTTTCTGCGTGGACTTACGATGCTGTCAAGGCTGTGCTTGCTGCAGAGAGGGTAACTGATAAGAAATATGGGAAACTGCAGGTTAGTTCTGGTTTCTTTCTTTACACGGTATTCTTTTAATTTTGTTGTTGCATAACATATGAAAAAAAATCCTCATATGGCAACCGTCTGTGGCTAACAAGAGATGACTACCTTGTTATCCATGGATGTCTGCGCATGGTATCCATGTCTCACGCCACATGGCAACTCTGTCATCCATGTTGAAACTTCTATCCTCTTCCTCTCTTTTTTGCAATACATGAAATGTTAGTTAGTGTTCATTATTTTCTCTGTTACATCCTAGCTGTTTTTTTGGTTATTTCCATCTGATGGGCAAGCATGCTATAGACTACAACATGTTTGGTGGGCCTCAAAACTTTGGAAAGTGGATGGACGTGCACTCAGCTCCGTCTTGTCCTGCTGAGGTAATCAAGGATATATATCTATGGTTGCTTTGGTTTATTTGATCTTTTGCACGTGACTCTAATATGGTTGGTTGTTACTGCTGCTTCTTATTTCATGCACAGGCGAGGGCACCTGTTGAGCATCTAATTGGGCAGTTTGCATCCAGAATGACTAGCTTGCTCGGGAAGTTGGTTGAGGGTTGAACGTCCCTTAATGGCTCTGACAGCGACGCGGTTGCGAGGCAGTTCACTACATTTGTTGCAGAACAGACACATCGGCCAGCTGGTTGTCGTGGCCGGTACGACTACAACAGTTCCCAGGAGCTTCCTGACACACAAGATGAACTAGATTGAGATGATGCTCACAACAAGGACGATGATGATGGCATGGAGAACGTGCAGCACGACACTGACGATGATGAACATGTTGAAGTTCGTGCAGGTGGTAAGAAGGGCAAGGCTGCAGCAGATGTCCCCTCACCGGAGAAAGTCAAAGAACATACAGCTGCGAGAGGCAAAGGGGTGTCGCCCTCAAAGAGGGGGAGGGCTCCAGAGGATGTTGGGCAGGGTTGTCCTGACAAGAGGTCTAGGACCGACCCCTTAGCTGCTAGGAGGAGGTTCGACTTCTATTTAATGTTTTGTTTTGTCTCTCCTTTTGAACAGATTGACCCTTTTTTCCATTTGTTTTGCTAAGCGTGGCAATGATTTTCGTGTCTGACACTTGGCACCTTTTCTTGCCACTTTCTTATACGTGCAGTGAGGCGACGGCTGGTGGACGAGCAGTTACGAAGAAACAAGCACCAACGCCAACCTATGTTTCTGCTCCATTGAACAAAGGTGCCCCCATTGCTGGTGACACCCCTTCCACCAGGTCATCTCCTCGTATCGATCAGCAAGTGTTGAAGTGGACGCCCCCGAGATCAACCTAAGCAAGGAAGATTCCCGCTCATCTGACACGGATTCCAAGCGCGTGGGTGGTGGCACTTCTGTGTCCACGACAGAAGTGGCTGAGGCGACAGTTCATAATGATAAGCCATCCACAGGTGAGAGTCTTGGCACAACAGCTCCAGCTTCTGGTGGTGCAGAGGTTGCTAAGGCGACCGTTTCACGAGCTGGCCTTCCACCTAGGCATCATAGCCCCCGCAAGCAATCAACAGACATACCCAATGCACCGGCTGTAGCTAGGAGCAGCAGAGATGACTCTGGTTATGTGCCTGCGTCCACACTGTTCCCACCACTTGCCAAAAGCAATGTTATGGAGAAAATGGAAGATCGGAGTACAACTGACCCAGGTGGCAAGCCGGGCACGACTGACGGAGGTGAACGTCCGGAGCAGACTGCATCTTTACCCGCCGTGGAGAACCCAACTTAAATCTACACACTTCTAAGCTCCAAGTCAACGTTGGTGTCCCCTACAGCCCAAACTAGAAGATTGTCAAGAAAGCTGTGACTCATACCGCTGACAACCCGCCCCGCCCTATGAATAAGCCCGATGATTCTGCAGTGGCCGATTCAGAAATGTTTGTTGATCTTTCACCCTTGGATACTGCCCAGCAAGTTGTTCGCGGTCCGGCCAGTAGGCAGGAGAGGCACCCAATGGCCTTCACCCCACCGAGCTTTAGCCTTGGTATCAGTCAAGATCAACCACTGGTGCAAGATCCTATGCTAGTTGCTTTTGCTTTCCCGACAGGCATGGCCGCAATAATGGCACAACCAATGGTCAAGGGCAGGAAGGCTGTCAAGTTCGCAAAGCCGATTGTGCAAGGTACATTTCTTCTGCGTTTATCATTTTCTTGTATACATCTTTTTAGTATGACTTTTATCCCAAGCATTTTTTTGGGTTCTCACTTGTGATGGCAACTGTTATCCGATGACATGGCAACTGGATTTGCTGCACAATGTCACCTACATTTTTGTTGCCATGCTGCATTTTCCGTTCGGCAAGCACATGGCAACTGGAGTTGATACAACATGGTGAAAGCACAAGTGCTCCCTAGGTGGTTTTGGTAATTAATGTCAACATATCTCTTGTTGGACTAAAACTTTTATCTAGTATGTTTCAGATAAGTTCAACAATGGAGTGGCATGGACTAAAGGATGTGGGAACTCCTTCAAGATGCTAAGGACAAAGGATTGGCTCAAGCTTCAAGCTCAAGACTCTTCATTTTACATTTTAGTGATCCAAGATCACATTGAGTCTATAGGAAAAGCCAATACTATCAAGAAGGGATGAGGTGTTGCTTAATGAGTTTCTTGCTCCACAGTGCTTAGTGATATGCTCCAAAACCCTCAACTACTTTCCCACTTCCACACATATGACCTAAACCTAAAGTCAAAATCAGCCACACCGATTCTTTCTATCCGGCGCCACCGAGTTCAGATGTCATAGCCACTACCACAAACCCTAGGCAAATCGGTCTCACTGATAGGGATCTCGGTCTCACCGAGATGGGATTGTAATCTCTCTGTGTATGTCCATTACCAAAATCGGTCTCACCGAGTTTGTGTAATCGGTACTACCGAGATTACAATGCAAACTCTCAGGTTAACTTATTACCAAAATCGGTCCCACCGAGTTTGTTGATTCGGTCCCACCGAGTTTGCCTGACCAACTCTCTGGCTAGCTAATTACCAAAATCGGTCTCACCGAGTTTGTGTAATCGGTCTCACCGAGATTACGTTATGCCCTAACCCTAACCATATCGGTCCTACCGAGTTGCATTTTGGTCCCACCGAAAATCCTAACGGTCACTAGGTTTACTAAATCGGTCTGACCGAGTTTGTTGATTCGGTCCCACTGAGATTGGTAAGTTGTGTGTAACGGTTAGATTTTGTGTGGAGGCTATATATACCCCTCCACCTCCTCTTCATTCGTGGAAAGAGCCATCAGAACAAACCTACACTTCCAACTTACCAGTTCTAAGAGAGAACCACCTACTCATGTGTTGAGGCCAAGATATTCCATTCCTACCATATGAATCTTGATCTCTAGCCTTCCCCAAGTTGCTTTCCACTCAAATCTTCTTTCCACCAGATCCAAATCCTATGAGAGAGAGTTGAGTGTTGGGGAGACTATCATTTGAAGCACAAGAGCAAGGAGTTCATCATCAACGCATCATTTGTTACTTCTTGGAGAGTGGTGTCTCCTAGATTGGCTAGGTGTCACTTGGGAGCCTCCGACAAGATTGTGGAGTTGAACCAAGGAGTTTGTAAGGGCAAGGAGATCACCTACTTCATGAAGATCTACCGCTAGTGAGGCAAGTCCTTCGTGGGCGACGGCCATGGTGGGATAGACAAGGTTGCTTCTTCGTGGACCCTTCGTGGGTGGAGCCCTCCGTGGACTCGCGCAACCGTTACCCTTCGTGGGTTGAAGTCTCCATCAACGTGGATGTATGATAGCACCACCTATCGGAACCACGCCAAAAACATCCGTTTCTCCAATTGCGTTTGAATCCTTCAAAACCCTTCCCTTTACATTCTTGCAAGTTGCATGCTTTACTTTCCGCTGCTCATACACTCTTTGCATGCTTGCTTGCTATATATTGTGAATGTTAAATTTGTGCCTAAACTCCACTTAAACTTAAAGAAGTTAAAAACTGCAACTTTGGCACTTAGTGTCTAATCACCCCCTTCTAGACACCTCTTCTCAAGGTCCTACAAGTGGTATCAGAGCATTGGTCTCCATTGCTTTGGTTTAATCACCATTGGAGGAAGATGGATGAGTCTACTTTGGGGAGTCTTAGACATAGAGTGCCTATTCTTGATGGAGAGTATTTTCATGAGTGGAAAAATGAGATGCTTGTGATTTTCAATCAATATCATTTGAACAAGTACATTGCTAGTCCTTGTGCACCTTATGTTGATCCTATGCATCCTACCCTCGATGAGTCTATTGACATGATTAGAAATGTTAGAACTGTTAATCTTATCACTAGAGGCTTGCCTAGAAACTTGGTTGGAAAACTGCCTACTCTTGAGTGTGCCTACACTATATGGAAATTTCTTGAGGAACAATTTCCTGATTATTCTTTGAAAAATCTTGATGAAATTCTTCATAAGTCTATTGCCTTGAGTAAGATGAATTCCAATGATCCTATGTTTGTTGATCGTATATTTGAACTTACAAATCTTATGCGTGCCAAAGGAAATGTTGGAATTATTAGCGATATCATTTCCGAAGCTACTAGAATTCATAGAGGAGATTATTGTCAAACTCATACTAATGAATCACTCTCACTAGGAATTGATCCACCACATGACGATGTTGAACATGGATACTATGATGATGATGATGATGATGATGATGATGATGATGATGCAATGAGACATTTTGGTCTTATGGCAAATCTTCGGGGATATATGGCAGGAGGAAAGGAATGGGTTCTTGACAGTGGATGTACCGATCACATGACCGGAGATAAAGACATGTTTTGTGAGCTTGCAGATAATGATAGTCCTCGAAAGTATGTCACTTTCGGTGACAACTCAAAGGGTAAGGTGGTTGGCCTCGGTAAGGTGGCCATATCACATGATAGCTCCATACAAAATGTCATGCTCGTTGAATCTCTTGGCTACAACTTACTTTCAGTATCTAGACTTGCTGATTTCGGTTTCAATGTCCTATTTACTGAAGTAGATTGCCAAGTGTTTCGTCGAGACAATCATAAAATGGTCTTTACCGGTATACGTAGAGGTGATCTATACATTGTTGATTTCACTAAAAAGGCTCAACCTAAAATTTGCTTCATCGCTAAATCCTCAAAAGGATGGTTATGGCATAGACGACTAGGTCACGTTGGCATGAGAAACCTTGACAAGCTTATTAAAGGGAATCATATCCTTGGTGTTAACAATGTCATATTTGATAAGGATAGACTTTGCAGTGCTTGTCAAGCAGGTAAACAGGTTGGAGGAAGGCATCCCGTGAAGAACATTATGACCACAAGGAGGCCACTCGAGCTACTTCACATGGATCTTTTTGGTCCCAACTCTTACAAGAGTCTCAGTGGAAATTCTTTTGGTCTAGTTATAGTTGATGATTTTTCAAGATTTATGTGGGTGTTCTTTCTTGATGATAAATCGCAGGTCCAAAAGATCTTCAAAACTTCGCTAGGAAGGCCCAAAATCAGTTTGAAGTGAAGATCAAGAAGGTTCGCAGTGACAACGGAACGGAGTTCAAGAATGCAAATGTGGACACCTTTCTTGACGAAGAAGGGATTTCACACGAGTTCTCGGCTATGTACACACCTCAAAAAAATGGAGTTGTTGAGAGAAAGAACCGGACGCTCATCGAAATGGCGAGAACGATGCTTGATGAGTACAAGACGCCGAAGCATTTTTGGGCAGAAGCGGTTGAGACAGCATGTCATGCAACAAATCGCTTGTATCTTCACACGCTACTCGGCAAGACGGCATACGAGCTCCTCACCAGTAACAAACCCCAAGTTGGATACTTTCGAGTATTCGGCTCTAAGTGCTACATTCTTCATAAGCATCGTCGTTCTAAATTTGCTCCTAAGTCTCATGAAGGTTTCCTACTAGGTTATGGCTCAAACTCTCACACTTATCGTGTCTACAACAATTTCACTCGAAATGTTGAAGAGACGGTAGATGTGAAGTTTGATGAATCTAACGGCTCGCAAGTAGAGCAATTGCCAATTGATGTAGGAGACAAAGATCCTTCGGAAGCAATCCAAGACTTGTCTATTGGCAAGGTTCGTCCAACGGAGGTGAAAGAGAGTACCTCGTCCGTCCAAGTGGAAGCTTCTACTTCATGACAAGGTGAACCAAGAGTTGATATGGAAGCATCCACAAGTGGGACACACCAAGATGAAGAAAACGAGGAAGTGCATCAAGATGAACGTCAACGACCTCCTTCTCCACCACGACAAGAGAACGACAACGCCAACAATGAAGAAGTTCAAGAAGAAGAAGAAGAACAAGATGAATAAGAAGTTCAACCGAGACCCAAGCAAAAGCTTTCATGAGTTCGAGCAAGAATTGCTAAAGACCATCCCGTCGAGCAAATCTACAATGATATTCAAACCGGGAGAATCACTCGCTCTAAAACTCGTTTATCTAACTTTTGTGAAAACTATTCTTTCATGTCTAGCATTGAACCTATGAAGGTCGAAGAAGCATTGGAAGATCCGGATTGGATAAACGCTATGCATGAAGAGCTACACAACTTTGAAAGAAACCAAGTTTGGACATTGGTTGAGAAGCCCGACAACAACCACAACATCATCGATACCAAATGGGTGTTTCACAACAAGCAAGATGAAGATGGACAATTAGTTCGCAACAAAGCACGTCTCGTCTCCCAAGGCTACACACAAGTCAAAGGTATGGACTATGGTGAGACTTATGCTCCCGTTGCTAGACTTGAGTCCATTCGCATCTTACTTGCCTATGCTAATCACCATGATATCACCTTGCACCAAATGGGCATTAAAAGTGCTTTTCTAAATGGTGAAATAGAGGAGGAAGTTTATGTTAAACAACCTCCCGGCTTTGTCAATCCTAAGAAACCCAATCATGTCTACAAACTTCGCAGAACTCTTTATGGTCTTAAACAAGCTCCTAGAGCTTGGTATAAATGCTTAACTAATTTTCTTCTTGAAAAAGGCTTTGAAATTGGGAAAATTGATTCCACACTTTTTACTAAAAGGTTTAATGGAGAATTATTTGTATGCCAAATTTGTGTTGACGATATTATATTTTGATCAACTAACCCTCATTTTAGTGAGAAGTTTGGAAAGCTAATGTCGGAGAAGTTTGAGATGTCAATGATGAGTGAACTCAAATTCTTTCTTGGGTTGCAAATCAAGCAAACTAAGGAAGGTACTTTTGTCTCTCAAACGAAGTACACTAAGGATTTGTTCAAGAAGTTCAATATGCAAGAATGCAAAGGTATGTCTACACCCATGCCTACTAGTGGACATCTTGACTTGACCAAAGATGGTGAACCGGTTGATCAAAAGGTTTATCGCTCTATGTTTGGTTCATTGTTATATCTATGTGCTTCACGTCCCGATATCATGCTAAGTGTGTGCATGTGTGCACGATATCAAGCTGCTCCTAAAGAATGTCATCTTAAGGCCGTGAAAAGGATAGTGAGATATTTAATTCATACACCAAATTTTGGCATTTGGTATCCTAAGAGGGCCTCTTTCGATCTTGTTGGCTACTCTGACTCGGACTATGCAGGATACAAGGTTGATAGAAAGTCCACTTCGGGTACTTGTCAATTTCTTGGCAGATCTCTTGTGTCTTGGTCCTCCAAGAAACAAAACTCGGTATCCTTATCTACCACCGAAGCGGAGTACACTGCCGCTGGTTCATGTTGTGCTCAATTACTTTGGATGACCCAAACTCTTAAAGATTATGGGATATATGTGAAACATGTTCCATTGCTTTGTGACAATGAAAGTGCTATCAAAATTGGTCATAATCCTGTGCAACATTCTCGAACTAAGCATATTGAAGTTCGTCATCATTTCATTCGAGATCATGTTGCTAAGGGTGACATTGATCTTAAGCATGTTTGCACCGAAAAGCAATTAGCGGATATTTTCACTAAACCTCTTGATGAGAAAGTGTTTTGAAGGTTGAGAGGAGAATTGAACATCATTGATGCTTCAAACTTGGAGTAGAAACTCCATTGGATACATGCAAGACATGAGCTTATGACTAATCCTTGATATTTCTCTTATGATGAAAATCTTATGTCTTGGATATATTTGCATCTTGCATGTTATCTAACCCATGTAGGTACTTGGTTGAATCAAATTCCATGAGATTGTAACCTACTCACATCTTGAGCAATCTCTACTTCACCAAGTCTCTACACTATGGTGGTTGAAGACAAGGAAGCACGGAATCATTCGAACATATCCTTTGACAAATTCTATGTTAAGTTTCATGACTGTTATTTTGGATACACAAGTGCTCTTCCTTGCAAGAACTAACCCATGTAGGAAGATGAACTCAAATTCCAAGTGGTGCTCCCAACTCTTAATGAGCTACATCAACCTTGAGCAACCCACACAATTTCAACTACATGGTAAACACCACCAACCAAGGTATGTTATTCCATCTTAGAGAAGCTTTACTCTGAGTCATGAGCTAAAGCAACTTGACAAGATGTGAATACATCAAGATGCTTAAACTAAAAATGGTAATCCCATTTAGAGCTTAAACGATGAGTATGACCTATGATCAAGTGATCTCACTTGACTCCTAAGTCATTATACTCTAACATAGGTGACTTTGTCGCCGACCATATCTAGATGAAGTTCTCTTGTGTTCTTCTCTGTGTTTTTGCATTTGTCTCATGCATATTTGTTTCCCCTTTCAAAAAAAAACTTCATCTAGATTTCTTTCTGTTTGTTCTGCATTTCCTGCATCCAATTCATTGCATATCATTCAGTAAATTCCTTGTAAATCTTTGTGAGATCCGTCTAGTCTAGTGAGCTGAGGTGACAAGTGTTTTCTCTGGGATGAACTCGGTTTCACCGATTTGTTGTTTTCGGTCCAACCGAATCCTTTCGGTACAACCAAAACATACCACTCGGTGCCACCGATTTCACAACAGGAAAAATAGTTTGCCACTTATTCTGTGTTTCTTCTGATCCAGCTCCACTCAATGAATCTTGTCCTCTACAAGCATCACATTTTTATAAATGCTTTGTGCTGTGACTCAAGGATCAAACCCTTCCTAGAAATTGATGTCAAAGGGGGAGAGAGAGATCACATCAAAGCTTATCATTTCCAAAGGGAGAGAGAGTATCACTTCCACAGGGGGAGAGAGAGACCTCCAGGGGGAGAGAATAATCAAGTAGAAAGTATTTCTCAAGGATCCCAGATGCTTGGTGTTCAAGAGGAGAGATGCCACCTATCTTATTGAGGGGAAAAGACATGTTCATATGTGCTTACTTGCATTAGTTTGCATCAGCTCTACTCAGTTATATCTTTTAGCTCTGATTTTCTGTTCCCTATCTTCTCCCAGTACACCATGCTAGATTCAGGGGGATCAAGACATCTAAGGGAAAGAAATCATTTAAATTCATTGCATATCTTTACTCTTGGGGACATGTCAAATCCAATGTGGTACTTAGTACTCACTCTCTACATGTCATCCCAGTCTTGGTATTCTTGTAGTTTCTTCTGTTTGCTTTGGCTAGTAGATGTACCTGTGTTATCTAACCTTGTTTGTGCAGGTTCATTCCATCCTAATCCAACTCAAGACTACAAAGTAAGTATATGCATCACACTCATGTGTATGAGGAATTCTTGCTGATGTACATACTGTTTGCAAGAAGGACTCATGAGCATGAAGGTATTTTCTTTAATATTCTTTGCTCTGATGCATATGGCCAAGATACATGTAACACATTGCCTACTCTATCATGGTTATGCTCTCACATGCTTCTCTATTCCATATTCACATGATTGCATACATGTAGGGGGGCCCTATGTTTGTTACATGTCTTTCCAAAGCTTTACTTGCTATTCTCTATATCTTTATCTAAAAGCTTTGATGTATGTTGTCATCAATTACCAAAAGGGGCAGATTGAAAGCACAAGTGCTCCCTAGATGGTTTTGGTAATTAATGTCAACATATCTCTTGTTGGACTAACACTTTTATCTAGTATGTTTCAGATAAGTTCAACAATGGAGTGGCATGGACTAAAGGATGTGGGAACTCCTTCAAGATGCTAAGGACAAAGGATTGGCTCAAGCTTCAAGCTCATGACTCTTCATTTTACATTTTAGTGATCCAAGATCACATTGAGTCTATAGGAAAAGCCAATACTATCAAGAAGGGATTAGGTGTTGCTTATTGAGTTTCTTGCTCCACAGTGCTTAGTGATATGCTCCAAAACCCTCAACTACTTTCCCACTTCCACACATATGACCTAAACCTAAAGTCAAAATCAGCCACACCGATTCTTTCTATCCGGCGCCACCGAGTTCAAATGTCATAGCCACTACCACAAACCCTAGGCAAATCGGTCTCACCGATAGGGATCTCGGTCTCACCGAGATGGGATTGTAATCTCTCTGTGTATGTCCATTACCAATATCGGTCTCACCGAGTTTGTGTAATCGGTACTACCGAGATTACAATGCAAACTCTTAGGTTAACTTATTACCAAAATCGGTCCCACCGAGTTTGTTGATTCGGTCCCACCGAGTTTGCCTGACCAACTCTCTGGTTAGCTAATTACCAAAATCGATCTCACTGAGTTTGTGTAATCGGTCTCACCGAGATTACATTATGCCCTAACCCTAACCATATCGGTCCTACCGAGTTGCATTTCGGTCCCACCGAAAATCCTAACGGTCACTAGGTTTACTAAATCGGTTTGATCGAGTTTGTTGATTTGGTCCCACCGAGATTGGTAATTTGTGTGTAACGGTTAGCTTTTGTGTGGAGGCTATATATACCCCTCCACCTCCTCTTCATTCGTGGAGAGAGCCATCAGAACAAACCTACACTTCCAACTTACCAGTTCTGAGAGAGAACCACCTACTCATGTGTTGAGGCCAAGATATTCCATTCCTACCATATGAATCTTGATCTCTAGCCTTCCCAAGTTGCTTTCCACTCAAATCTTCTTTCCACTAGATCCAAATCCGATGAGAGAGAGTTGAGTGTTGGGGAGACTATCATTTGAAGCACAAGAGCAAGGAGTTCATCATCAACGCACCATTTGTTACTTCTTGGAGAGTGGTGTCTCCTAGATTGGCTAGGTGTCACTTGGGAGCCTCCGACAAGATTGTGGAGTTGAACCAAGGAGTTTGTAAGGGCAAGGAGATCACCTACTTCATGAAGATCTACCGCTAGTGAGGCAAGTCCTTCGTGGGCGACGGCCATGGTGGGATAGACAAGGTTGCTTCTTCGTGGACCCTTCGTGGGTGGAGCCCTCCGTGGACTCGCGCAACCGTTACCCTTCGTGGGTTGAAGTCTCCATCAACGTGTATGTATGATAGCACCACCTATCGAAACCATGCCAAAAACATCCGTGTCTCCAATTGCGTTTGAATACTTCAAAACCCTTCCCTTTACATTCTTGCAAGTTGCATGCTTTACTTTCCGCTGCTCATACACTCTTTGCATGCATGCTTGCTATATATTGTGAATGTTAAATTTGTGCCTAAACTCCACTTAAACTTAAAGAAGTTAAAAACTGCAACTTTGGCACTTAGTGTCTAATAACCCCCCCTCTAGACACCTCTTCTCAAGTTCCTACACATGGCAACTGTAGTTGTTGTCACATGGCAACTACAATGCACTACACATGGCAACTGGAGTTGCCTCCACATGGCAACTCCCTACTTTTTGTACCTACATTTCATATCCTGCACCCTTTCTTTCACACTACATTTGTTTTGTTTTCCAGGTATCCTAACCCACTTTTTTGATCCTTGCAGCCAACCCTGAGGAGATTATGATGTCACTTGATGAAGCTTACTGCAGGATTGAGGAGGCAGCATTGCAGAGGAGGTCCTCACGAGGTCAGGGGCAATCAAATTCCAACGTGCCTGCTGAGACGGTATCTGAGGATACCATTAGAAGTGCCACCCCTGGATCTGTGAGGCAGCATAGGGTAGTTCACGCACCTCCCACGGATGACTACGAGCCCGAATTCAAGGCCACAAAGGAGTAGAACCAGCTGTACGATATTGTCAAGCGCTTTGGAAATGCGAGGGCCAGCAGCAAGCACATGAAGGAGCTGAAAGCGTAATGACCACACAACATAACCTCTCATTTTGCTTTGCTCTTTTTACCATTCCTCCTTTTGCTATTTCTAGATATGCTCTGTTTACATTTTATTTCTTCTTTTTACTTAGTAGACATGATTCTTTCATGTTATATCATTTTCATACAACTCATGTTTGGACAGAACCAAGATCATACAATGCGATGCGACTACGTCGACCTGGGTGATCTTGCCAAGTCTGTGAGGCCACTCAGTAAAATGTCAACAAATATAGTTGCATGTGGGATTGACTTCATCAACAAGCATATGGATATGTCTCCCGACAAAACAATCATGCAGTACAGTGTGACCTGCAAAATATGGGATGGTGACTTCCACCACAAAATCATGAGGAAGCATTTTACTGCGCATGGTGATTTCAAGCTCACAATGAAGAAATGTGTGAGTACTCCTTCCTTTTTTGCACATTTTTCCTCCCATGGTATGATTTTGCCAGTAGCTATGCTTCACATGTGGGCTACACCCTATTTATGTGACAGCTGTTTCATGTGGCAACAGCTGCCATGTAAACTGACTTTTGATTTGCTTCCCCATACAAACTATGTGGCAACTTCAAACTAAAATATAGGGCAACTTTGTTCATACATGGATGGCAAATTCTTTTAATTACCCATTATAACTAAACATTCTATATGGGTTTACTTTTTGGCCCCTTGCTGCTTTATGTCACTCATGTGCCTCTTAGTGCAACCAGTGACATGCTTACACATCATTTTCCCAATTACATCATTTTTGTTCTCCATATGAACTCTGATTCTTCTTTCCTTCATTTTACTTGCAGGTCTTGTTCCCCATGTTCCAGGAGCTTGCACCACATGACCTACATGACAAGTGTGGTCACCACTACGCGATCTGCCTTGACCTGAAGAACCAACGTTTTGAGGTGCTTGATTCAATGCGTTCGGAAGCTGATGCAGACCTTACTACGCATGTTGAATACTTCATCAACACCTCAAAGAGACATGGAACCATCACTACGAAAACTCAAAGGTCCAGATCAGACATTTTCCAATTGAGTACGTGGCAACTTCGAAGCAAGGAAACCGGTATTTTCCCATCTTTTCTTCATGTGTCCTCTACACCAATGCTAACCCTCTTGTCACCTCTGAATTGAAGTTTATTATTTTTCTGTCTGTTCTTGTGAGTTCACCTGATTCTTTTCTTGCATAGGCAGGAATGTGGCTTTCATACGTTAGAATACCTTGCAAAGTAGGAAGGTAGACGGGTTCCTGTCGTCACAGCTGCAATGGTCATTGAGCTCCGCAAAATTTACACATGGAACTGGTTGACGAATGAAGATTTCAACACGCGGTCCAACGCACGTGAGTTCATAGAGGAAGCTGTCAAGAAAGTCACCAAGAAGTACAAGTGATCATGTGGTGCTCCATACCGAACGCCTACCTTAGATTCTGTTGCCGAGGAATGTAAGGTATTACCTTTGTTCTTTTCAAAACTATGTCCGTGTACTATGTTATGACTACATCTCCGCGTAGCCTAGTATGTAGTGGTGGTGTGTGAGAGACATTTGAATATTTTCTGTAATATATGTGTGGATGTGAACCTATTTAGGTGTGACAGCAGATATGTTTATGTTTTCAGTATTATTATGCGTTCATCGTTGGTAGCACCAGTTTGGTGTTTCGAATGCGTCTATGATGTTTGAAAACATGGCAAATGTAGTTCGTCAGACACGGTTAGTGAAAGTTATCGTCCTTTTTTATTTGTCTGTTTGGTTCTTCTTTTTCATTGCTAACTGTACCGGCTAGCATGGTAGTTTGATCACACAGCCATAACCTTTTGCGGTTGTTGCACGTGACCGTTTCAACTTGTTTCCCATAGTTTGCACACAATACAATATGTGTGACTAAAATGCGTTGACTGAACACGGAAGTATACGCGATGCAGAGTCATTACAAATAACATGGCATATTCAGTAGAACTAACATGGCAGATTTAGTATAAATAACATGGCAGATTCAGTATAAATAACATGGCAGATTCAGTATAAAATAACATGGCAGATTCAGTATCAAATAACATGGCAGATTCAGTAGAAATAACATGGCAGATTCAGTATAAAATAACATGGCAGATTCGGTAGAAAAGACATGGCAAATTAAGTACCATACACGTGGCAACTGTAGTTATCCATTCATGGCATTTTCCTTCAAATTCTGATGCCCCTCAAGAGTCATTCTCCCATTTTTAAAAATTTAGAACATCTAGATTACAAAAAATGTCACCAAGGACCAAGTCATAGTGCTCCAATGTTGCTTATGGATTGCCCATCCCTTTCTTTGTTTTCCTGTGTTTTTCTTGAATCTCCAATCTCGATCTGTATCTTATCTCTTTTGGACGCCCCTTTGTGATGGAACGGGGCGGGTTCCTGACCTGGGTTTGTGTGCTTGCTTTTCCAGATCCTACCTACGAGTTTTCAGATGACGGCCTCGTGGACGAAGGCACACTTGATGTGCGGGGGGGCCTGTGTAAGGCTTCCTTAGCTTCCCTCTTCTTGATCTCATCAAGCTCTCTTTTTAGGGCCTTCCTATGTTTTTCTGCGACCCTCGCTGTCTCATCACTCTTGCACGCTTCATCAATTAGTTCAACATAGTTCTTTGTCAACACAATGTGCCTCACGGCTTCCATGGTTGACTCCGGTCTCTCGTCATGCACAGCCAAAACTGCGTTTGATGTTTGCGGCGCCAATGCGTCGTGAGCGTCCCAAGTCCATCGCCGCCTTATGAAATGGCGGGGCATTCGTGTCACCACGTTCATGTCCATTACTTTTAGTATGTGACATCACACAATCCCATCCCTTTCGAATTTGCAGCATTGGCAGTAGTATTCGCCTTTGCTTATTGAGGCCTTCACAAAGTAGTTCCTTCCCTTGTCCGGGTCTTCAGGTTCTGAATCTGACATGCCCAAGATAGAACACACCTTGAACGTATGTTCGTCCACCTGGAAAGCCGTGTACATGCTGGCACGCTTTATTTCTTCCTGAAATCTGCAAGTTTTGTGTGGTTTTGTTAAACCCTTGTGTGATGTTTTTTGTAGCACCTTATGTTGTTATGGCCAATGGAAGTACATTTCGTTTGAACATGGCAACTACAGTTCATTAAACATGGCAGCTGCAATTGAGTAAACATGGCAACTGTAGTTGAGTAAACATGGCAACTGCAGCTCATTAAACATGGCAACTGCAGTTCATTAAACATGGCAATTTGCATAACATCTTTAACTGTCATTTGCATTTCCATACCATCATGGCCAATGGAAGTACAGTTCATTAAACATGGCAACTGCAATTCATCAAACATGGCAACTGCAGTTGAGTAAACATGGCAACTGCAGTTGAGTACACATGGCAACTGCAGTTGAGTAAACATGGCAACTGTACTTCATTAAACATGGCAAAATGTAGTTCATTAAACATGGCAACTACATATCATGGTTACTCTGTACTCAATGGCTACTTTTCAAAAAATCATCATTTTCAAATAAGCTTTTCAACTGCATTGCATACTACATGGCACCTACTACCTTCATGCTTGTGCAAATAAGATTGTAACACAACTGACTTACTTGTTAAAGATCTTGTTGGTGTATATCTTGCTCATCTGCCTCTCCTTCGGTAAATAGGTTAGCAATTTTGGCTGCTTTAGCGCAGTGTTCGCTTCTTGTTGTAGCTCAGATCCTAGTATTTTTTGTTGCAAAGCGGCGTATTGCTTGGCAAACTGTAGCAATGAGTTGCCAGGGCTCACGTACCACTTCAAAACAACATTGAACCCCTCGCTGCGCTGCGTAGTCTGCAGAAACGGGAAGAAGCACTGCATGAAGTAGGCCGGCACCCAGTACATTCGCTTCTCCCATAGGCTAGCAAGCGTCTCGTTGTCTTGGACTTGATGTGTTTCAATCATAGCCATCCAGCTCCTTTCAAACTCCTCCACCGTTAAGCTATGGTCCATGCACAGCTCGAATGCCTTGTGCAGCTCTGGACGATCAGCAAAGAACGGTCCTAGCGTCTCCTCAGCCTTCTTTATAATGTGCCACCTACAGTGCCTGTGCACTGCCAACGGAAAGACCTCCTCTATGCCTGCATGCATGCTAAAATCCTGGTCTGTTATTATGTTCATCGGAGCAAGTCCATCCATGCACTCCAAGAAGGTCTTGAACAACCAAGTGTACTCATCTGTGTCTTCGTTCCGAATGAGCCCGCATCCGAACTGCAATGACTGATTGTGGTTATTTATTCCTATTAATGGAGTGCATGGCATCTTGTATATATTAGTGAGATATGTCGCGTTGAATGAAATGCAATCTCAGAAATGTTTGTAGGCTCTTCTTGCAAAACCATCCACCCAATACATGCTCCTGACATGGCCCTCATCGTCCAATCTTATCTTGTAGAAGAAATCTGGATCTTCCTTCGCTTTCTCATCGAAGTAGGCTATCGTGGCTTCTATGTCAGCCAACATGCTCTCTCTATGGTACTTTGCCTTTAGGTTTGTGACGTCTGCTGGTATGTAGGGCATGCTACTTAGAGTCCCACTTTTGCTGTGGATAAGGGATAGTATCTGGACCATTCTTGATGGACCGACGTTACAACCATGTAGCAGCTTTATGAATTTCTTCTCGAGGGGGGTGAATCCTCTGTGGGCGGTCAGAAATTTTACTAGGTCGAACTTCTTTATGAGTTCGTGGTTGTGCTCATCAAAATATTCAATGACCACCCACCGTGCTTCATCTACGTTCAACTTACACCGGACTGGACATTCCTTCTTGAGAATGATACCTCTCTTTCGTTCCGGAACAATAGGCGCAACACCTTTACCCTTCTTGTTCTTTCGTGCCTTGTAGCATCTCATCTCACCTCTTGTGTACTCGTTAGTTTTTAAAATTTTCCTATGGTATTTAGTGTTGACCGCAAACCCATGGAACTTTGCATATGTCTGGTAGAATTCCTTTGCGTCTTCGAACGAATCAAATCTCTGCCCAACATACGGTGGCTGAGGTACCATGATTTCTGATTACCCACCATCTTCATCCCCTTGTGCTTCATCATCAGTTTCATCATTCACTTCAGTATCGGCGGCTGTTTCATCTGCTTGAGTGTTGCTTGTGCTGGTGTTCAAAGGTGTGCTTGTCGGCATTGCTGGAATGATTGCCATTTTCGACACTGACTCAGCATTGTTTGTGGCATGATTGTTGGCTGGCTGGTGGAACGCGTCTTCCCTGCGCTCAGAGCTCCCTGCAGTAGATGTCCCCGCGCCACTGTTGATTGTAGTTGAAGGTCTTGTAATAAAAAAACAGGTACGAGCGTAAGATTTTGCTTGAATGGCATGTTTATCGTAACGGAGTACATCAACTGCATGTGATTTGGCATGACATCATTCACACAGTAAGCCATGAGTCTGCATATGGCCATGCATGGCAACTGCAGTTCTCCAGTCATGGCAGCTACCGTCCAACAAACATGGCAACTATTGTTGCCAATGCATGGCAACCAGCTTCTTTCAACACCAAAACTTGGATTCTATACCCATGGCAGCTACAATCCAACATACATGGCAACTACTGCTGCCAATACATGGCAACTAGTATATTCTAGCATCGAACTTGTATTCTAGGCTTGACCTCACTAGGAAAATGCGATCAATCATTAGTGTTGCACACACTCTTATAGCAATTGGCAAATCCCAAAGACAATATATGACTCTTTGCACACGACCACTTGGTAGCATTTTCTATTTGTTTTTTCCACCACCACCATTACAAATCTACTTTTCATCACATGCAATTCCCACAAAAACAAATGCAGTACTGCTTTCTGGTTCAATTTTTTTTACCTTGTTGTGCCGCATGTGCCCATCTTGTGTGGTATGTTATTCCAATTTGATGTGCTCTATCTGCAGTAGCGTTGTCCTGCAACTGTGAAGCTTGCCATGAGACATATGCCGATGTGGTCCCACTGTAACAACATGTGATCATGGTAGCAGTTGGTCATTGCATGGCAACTGTAGTTTGTTCAACATGGCACATGTAGTGGTCCAACCATGCCACACAAATTTGTTCACACTTGTCAACCACGGTTGTTTAGACATTGCAATCACATTTGATTATACATGGCAACTGCAGTTGTCCAGGCATGGCAACTACAGCTGTCAGCTATGTTCCTTCTCCTAATTCACCGTCCGCAACTTCACTTTTATGGACTCACCTGTGTATGACGTCGATGGCAGGTACATGGTTGCCACCTGATGTCACGTGTTGCATGAAGGTCCTACATTTTTTCCGATATAACTCGTGAGTCTTTTCCCATCCTTTGCAAGTTTAATTTCCATGTCCACACTAGTATGTTTATTTTTCGTATGCGTTACCTTGATTTGCCACATTAGCTACTTGAAGTTGGTTGCCCATACATTTGTTAGTGTTAGCGTCCTGTGACTGAACTTGCCATGGTGCCCCCCTGAATGTGTTTTGGTCATAAGAACCTGTGAAAAATGACATTGTAGGACATAAGTAGAATGTCATCTTCATCATCGCGAACATGGCAAATGTTCTTTTTTTGTTATCATGCATCGTACCGATGCCCGCGTACTGCTCTCGTAGTGGCAGCAACGGCCCTGTAGAAATGAGTTGACTGTACTCTGCTGCATCCCAAGGGGGCGTTTCTGGCCTTTGAGAAACCCAAGGATCAGTGCCATCTTCGTGATTCATTCTTCCGCATTTTGTTTCTACCAATGTGTTCTCAGTCACTGCATGAACAAGAACGCATCAACAATCCGCAAAAAATGTTTTTTGCTGTTTGCACGTAGAAGATAACACGACAATCTTATCACATTTCCTGCATAGGCAACCAACACATCATGGCAAGTAGGACATGCACATCCACTATCTTTTCTGAAATCTGGGTGCCAGCTATCATTTTGAAGCGATGGCAACAACCACTAAAATAGGATGGCAAACAATAGGTTAACATGGTGGCAGTTAACGACAACGATAGGTGGCAACTAATGTTAGACACAAGTGGCAACTATTTTTCCTACCTCCTTTGCCAAATTTCTCATTTCTCTCCCTTTTTAGGGATTCGTACGCATCCTTCATTACCAACTACTTGCACTAAGCCAACCGAGAATCTTAGCTCAACTCTAGCATAGTACATGGCAGATCTAGCGTATGTTGGTTGGCAAATGCGAATACACACAAATCCGTGGGGTGTTTTGCCCCGATAGCGTGGATCTAGTCGCCATCTCCGTTTGCAAATTTTCAATTTCTAATTTCTGGCCAAAAGAAGGATGAGAAACATAAGGAGATCGGAGATTCACCTATTTTTAGCTGGTCATCTTGGTAGGGCGGGGTTGGAGGGGGGGTGGTTAGCGGTGGGAAGGTGCTATGGATCTGCTCTAGTTGCTATGGCAACCAGAGAAGGAAGGCGATGGAGGCAGGGGATCAAGAGGTGGGAGACGATGGCGGCAGGTCGGACTGGGGATCGAAAGGAGGCCGGGACGGCTGGTATGCTGGGTCGTGCGGGCAACGCGGTCATTTGGCTCGGACATGTGGGCGGTTTTGCCACACACCGGACGTGCGGGCTATGGCTGCGCGCGCTCGGACACGATCGTGCGGGCGGGTTCTTCTCCATGCCACATGAGGCATGCGGCACAACCACCCGATACACCACACGTGTGGCAGTTATCGGCGTCCAAAATTTAACCTGAGCCATTAGATGGAAGATAGCCGGTACAAATTTAGGTTGAGAATTCTTGGTGTGTATTTCTAGAAAACCCCATTGATAGTAGAACAGAAATTTTGCATTAACCACATCATATCTCCCGTATATCAATATTTATGTCCTTCGTAAACAAGGCAATTTTTCAGATCTGTACGGGTGTCCCTTTGCTCTTAGGTTCACACACGCATACTATCTTATCATTTTAGTATGTTCATATATCATATCTAGGATACTCCAAACTGAGTTATATGAAAAAAATTACAAGTGGGCCCATAGTTTTTATTGTATTTGTGAAATACGTACATATTTGTACGTAAAACATAGTATGCTCAAAAGATGACACATACTACCAAAATAGTAGTATATATATCCTACTTAAAGGGGATACTTAGTTTTATGCCCCTAGTTATGTCCCACTTGGCTGTTTTACCCCTAATTTCCAAAAGCCATTGGTTCTGTCCAAGTGACTTCGCTCCTCTCATGTTTTTGCCCTTTGACCATTTGACCTTCACTTTGAAAAAATCATAACTAATTCATACTAAATCAGAAAAATGCAAATAAGATATCAAAATGCTCAGAAAAACATCACATATATGTCAATGTCATTTGCATTCGACAAAAGTATTGGAAAGTGCCCATCTGAGTTATAGCTCTTATGATACCACCATGATTAATAAAATCTAAAAAAATCAAAAAGAAATTTGGTGGCAAAGAATGACAAATGTTTTAAGTGCTTGCCAAGTTTCATCAGGGAATGACATTCGTGGAAGTCGTGCCAAAAAAACAATCTATTTTGGAGTGTTGATTGTTTTGTTTTTCTGAGCATGGCGGCTGCATGGGCAGCGCCACGGATGGTCCTTGGGAACGGTTGTGGCCAGTTCAAACCGACCTACCGCATGTCCGTTCATCCGGCAGGGGGCGACATCGGCGGACCAACACACGACAGTGATGAAGGAAATATGCCCTAGAGGCAATAATAAAGTTGTTATTTTATATTTATTTATTCATGATAAATGTTTATTATTCATGCTAGAATTGTATCAACCGGAAACTTGATACATGTGTGGATACATAGACAAAACACCGTGTCCCTAGTACGCCTCTACTAGACTAGCTTGTTAATGAAAGATGGTTAAGTTTCCTAACCATAGACATGTGTTGTCATTTGATGAACGGGGTCACATCATTACGAGAATGATGTGATGAACAAGACCCATCCTTTAGCATAGCATATTGATCGTTCAGTTTTATTTCTATTGCTCTCTTCATGTCAAATACATATTCCTTCGACTATGAGACTATGCAACTCCTGGATACCAGAGGAATGCCTTATGTGCTATCAAACATCACAACGTAGCAGGGTGATTATAAAGATGCTCTACAGGTATCTCCGAAGGTGTTTGTTGGGTTGGCATAGATCGAGATTAGATTTGTCACTCCGAGTATCGGAGAGGTATCTCTGGGCCCTCTCAGTAATACACATCATAAGAAGCCTTGCAAGCAAAGTGACTAATGAGTTAGTTGCGGGATGATGTATTAGGGAACGAGTAAAGAGACTTGTCGGTAATGAGATCGAACTAGGTATGAAGATACCGACGATCGAATCTCGGGCAAGTAACATACCAATGGACAAAGGGAATTACGTATGTTGTCATAACGATTCGACCGGTAAAGATCTTTGTAGAATATGTAGGAGCCAATATGAGCATTCAGTTTCCACTATTGGTTATTGAACGGAGAGGTGTCTCGGTCAAGTCTACATAGTTCTCGAACCCGTAGGGTCCACACGCTTAACGTTTGATGACGATATTGTATTATATGAGTTATGCGATTTGGTGACCGAATGTTGTTCGGAGTTCTGGATGAGATCACGGACATGACGAGGAGTCTCGAAATGGTCGAGAGGTAAAGATTGATATATAGGACGATGGTATTCAGACACCGGATGTGTTCCGGAGTGTATCGGGTCACCAAAAGGTGTTTCAGGTGCCCCCAGCAATCCTATGGGCCATGTGGGCCTTGTGAAGGAACACACCAGCCCACAAGGGGCTGGTCCACCCTATAGGGCCATAGGAGGAGGAGAAGGAAAGGGGGAAGGTAAGGGAAAGTGTGGATTAGGATTCCCACTTCCTTCCCTCACCCCCCTCTTTTCCTTCCCCTTCATGCATACATGGAAAGGGGGCGGCAGCCAACCCTAGGCGCGCCCTGGTGTCGGTGTACTAGAGTAGGGGTACCCTAGTATCCCGAACTT
>NC_057804.1:134398725-134410334 GCF_018294505.1 Triticum aestivum | reverse complement strand
CCAAGGTCCTCCGTGGTTCCTTTGGAACCATTCAAGAACAAAGTATTCAAGCCAAGGAGACAAGGCCCCGGCAAGAGGAGCTTGCCGGGAAGGCCAACCAAGGCATCGCAAGGAACTTGCCGCGACGCGCCACGCGTCCCGGCAAGGCCCGGTGAGCGACAAGCTTCCGGGCGCGACAAGACAATATCCGCGGCAAGGCGCTTGCTGCGACAAGCTACCACTCAGTACCCGCGCTCCAGCACATCCACCAACGTGTCGCCCTGAGGCCTTTCCAGACGCGCGTGGCAAGAGGCTGTGCAGCCAGCGGTGCGCGGTGGCAATCGACGCTGACAAGACTGCCATCGTGGCGAACGCTGGCGTCCCTGACGGTCCTTTTTGCACTATTCGGGCGACGCAGACGGGCATTTAATGCCTTTGTCCCCTGCCGTCAGGGTTAGGTAGGATACACTGTACAAGTAGTTGTACCAACCGCAACACCTTTTCCATTTTTGCCCTTGTCTACGTTGCCACCTGTCGGAGACCCCTTGAGCATATAAAAGGAGGCCCATGCGCAACGTAGAGAGGGGTTAGGAGGCGAGAAAACACTCACGCTCGGTCTCGTTAGCAGCTCGTGTGTACTGTAGCACTCAGCGCTCTCGAGCAAGAACTCAATACAATAAGATAAGCAGCAGTAGGAGTATTATCTCTCCGGAGAGCTCCGAAGCTGGGTAAACTGCTCGTGTGCTTCGCCTCGATCCGCTCTTCATGCGATCTCCGCCCCTCGCCGAACCGAAAGGGGCTCGGTCCGCCGGTCCCCATAGGTGTTCGTGGATCAGCTTCCCCGACATCTTTGGCGCGCCAGGTAGGGGGCGTCGAGGTTGCGTGAACCTGATCCGACGTTCACACGAGCTAGATCTTCATCTTCTACATCGACATGCCACCGAAGAAGAAGACTTCGGCGGCAGCTGTTCCATCCACGTCGATCCCACCACCACCGGAGCAAATGAGTGGTGGGGTAGATGCCGGCGGAAGAACGGGCATCGACGAAGGAGCTCACGGTGCTGCCAGGTCCAAGGACAAGGCTGCGCAGACCTCGGCGTCCGTACATGCACCGCGCCCGTCTCAGGAGGCACAGGATCGACATCGTCATGGTATTCGCAGTACCATACGTTTGTTGGACCAAGATCGAGCTGGTGGATCTCGGAGCGCTCAAGACCGGCATGCACGCCGACGTGCTGGCACGAGCGAGACACGGTCGCCTGGACGGGATACTGCTCCTTCTAACATAGTTAGAAGTCCGAGCATATCCCGCTCCTCGCACCGTTCGCCACTGCCACCCACCACTCCAGCAGAAGCTTTGGCGCGAGCTCAACTGCTCCTAGATTACCCTCCAACGGCAGACAAGATCGATCAATGGAGGGCCACCATTCAGAGTCTCATCGGCTTCGCCAACGGCGACACTCCGCGGCAGCCGAGTAAATCGCTGCCGCGGCAGGACTGCCAGGCACGAGCCAATGGCGACGAAACCGGTGGGGGTGCAACCACCATGCACTCTCCACCCCGAAGGCCAAGATCGTCGACTCGCCGGATCCACCTCGACAGCGACTCCACCGCATCATCAGATCCACGAACTCGTCGCGATCAGCGCCAAGTTCTTCATGAATGATAGCAAGAAGACGCTCGTACTCGCATCGAGCACCGAAGAGAAGCGCGGCGTCAATCGGACCAGCGCGCTGGGCCCTCTGTCGACATGCATGCACCAGGGGAACCAGGCGACTTGCCATACGCGGTAGGTTGCCCTGCGTTCACTCGCGAGCTGCGGCAAGTCCAGTGGCCCAGCACGAAGAATTTCAAGCCAGATGTACCAGAGAAGTACGATGGCAAGTTGCATCCGTCTGAGTTCCTCAGCATCTACACCATCGCGGTGCAAGCTGCCAGGGGGCAGGACGACAAGATCCTGGCCAACTACTTCCCGCTGGTGCTCAAGCCCAATGTCAGATCCTGGCTCATGCACTTGCCAGACAACTCCATATCCTCTTGGGCAGACCTATGCCATCAGTTTGTCGACGCCTTTACAGGCGGCCACAAGCCTCAAGGCCAAGAAAGTGACCTTCATCTGCTCGCCTAGAAGGAAGGAGAGCCCCTGCGCAAGTACATTCAGAGATTCAGCCATGTATAACACACCATCCCAGATGTCCACCCTGCCGCGGTAATCAGCACGTTCCATCAGAACGTGCGAAACCGCAGGATGCGGGAGGAGATGGCGATGTGCAAGATCAGAGACGTCAGTGAGCTATATGCCCTGGCCGACAAGTGTGCATGTGCTGAGGAAGGGAGGAAACTCCCCGGAGAGAATATAGGAGCAGGAGGATCAGATAGTGAGGAGACTGCCCCGGCAAAGAAAAACCGACGGCGGAACAACGGAAGAAGAAAGGCAAAGATGTGCTAGTCGTTGAGCAGTCCGGCAACGGAGGTGGCGCCAAGAAAGCCAAAGCTGGTAGCCCCGGCGAGGAGGCTGTGGCGGTCG
The DNA here is from genome assembly GCF_018294505.1 of Triticum aestivum. NCBI lineage: Eukaryota > Viridiplantae > Streptophyta > Magnoliopsida > Poales > Poaceae > Triticum > Triticum aestivum. The sequence goes on along the minus strand of NC_057804.1, from coordinate 134,407,828 downwards.
CCGACAAGCAGGACGGCACCAACAAGCAGTACTGCAAGATCCACCGCACCAAGGGCCATGACCTCCAGAGCTGCAAGAAGGTCGAGCAGCTTGTCGAGCAGCAAAAGGCTGAATACGAGCGACGCGACAAGGAGAAAGCCCAGGAAGGTGCCGGAGGAGCTAGCAAGAAACGTCCCGGCCGAGGAGGACGCTGCGGCAAGGCTAAGCAGCGGCAAGGAGACAGACCTCCCCGCGGCCGCGACAAGGATGAAGATGACGACGACGATGAAGATATGGATGATGACGAGACCGATGAGCAGGAGTTCCAGAAAGCCACAGAGGTCCTATGCGTTGACGGAGGTGCTTCTCTGCATACTTCACACCGCCAGCTCAAGCAGTGGGTGCGGGAAATCAATGCGGCAGAACCACCCGTCGAGCCACGCAAGCCTCTGAAATGGTCCAGCACGCCTATCATCTTTGATATTGAGGACCACCCTGATCGCATAACTGCGGTCGGGTGCTTGCTGATGTTGGTTTCACCAACTATCCGTAACCTCAAGGTCACTAAGTTGCTAGTTGACGGCGGGGCCGGCTTGAACTTGATCTCCTCCGCGGTACTCCAGAAACTCCAAATCCCTGATAGCGAGCTCGAAGAGACCGGCACATTCCAAGGAATCAACCCGGGAAGGAGCAAACCGAAGGGAAAGATTATGTTGCCGGTGATGTTTGGCAGCGAGTTGAACTTCAGGACTGAGAGGGTCACTTTTGACGTTGCTGACTTTCCATTACCTTACAATGGGATACTCGGCCGTCCAGCACTCGCCAAATTCATGGCAGCCTCTCACTATGCATACAACATGCTGAAGATGCCAGGCCCGATAAGTGTCATCTCTATCCCTGGCGACAAGAAGGATGCTCTTATCTGCTCCGACAAGATCTACCGAGAGGCAGCAGCCGCAACAGATCGCAAGTCACTTGCTGTTGAAGCTCCCGGGGCAAAGAAGAAGACCAAATCCGGCAAGAGTTCTGATGCCCACTCCGGCAAGCGCACCTCTTCGGAGTGCTGCGCTACCGTCGAGGACGCACCATCGAGCTCCACCGGCAAGTGTAAGAAAACAATGGTAGCTCCACCAGAGACCAAGAAGGTGTCCGCCAAGGAGGATGGCACTGGTGGTACTTTCACCATCAGTGCCACTCTCGACCCTAAATAGGAAGGCGCGCTCGTTGCTTTCCTGTGGGCGAACGGCGACGTATTTGCATGGCAACCGTCTGACATCCCCGGTGTTTCCAGGAAAGTAATCGAGCACCATCTTGCCGTCTGTCCTCATGCGCGGCCCGTCAAGCAGAAAGTCAGGAAACAGGCAGTGGAGCGCCAAGAATTCATCGCAGAAGAAATCAAGAAATTGGAAGCAGCAGGCCTCGTCAGAGGAGTGCTCCATCCTACGTGGTTGGCCAACCCTGTAGTTGTGCGCAAGGCAAACGGGAAATGGAGGCTTTGTATCGACTTTACCGATGTCAATAAAGCTTGTCCCAAAGACCCATTTCCCTTACCGCGCATTGACCAGATTGTTGACTCCACGGCCGGATGTGACTTGCTTTCATTTCTTGATGCATACTCAGGATACCATCAGATCTTCATGGCAGAAGAGGATGAGGAGAAGACCGCATTCATCACCCCGTGTGGCACATACTGTTTCGTACGGATGCCTTTCGGTTTGAAGAATGCTGGTTCAACATTTGCAAGGGTAGTCCATGACGCTTTTGAGCCGCAAATACACAGAAATGTGGAAGCCTACATGGATGACATAATGGTCAAGAGCAAGGACAGGGCAACTCTGATTCAAGATTTAGACGAAACCTTTGCAAATCTGCGCAAGATCAACCTCAAGCTTAACCCTGAGAAGTGTGTGTTTGGAGTCCCTTCCGGCAAGCTTCTCGGGTTCTTCGTGTCTCAGCGGGGAATTGAAGCCAATCCCGACAAGATCAAGGCCATTGAGCAGATTGAAGCACCAAAGCGCGTCAAGGATGTACGAAGACTTGCTGGTTGCATAGCTGCTCTCAGCAGGTTTATTTCTAGGTCTGCCGAGCGCGCCCTGCCATTTTTCAAAATATTGAAAAAGGAAGGACCAATGAGATGGACTCCGGAAGCGGAGGCTGCGCTGCAGGATTTAAAGAGATACCTGTCCTCCACTGCAACACTTGTCGCACCTAAGCCACAAGAGAAGTTGCTGCTGTATATAGCGGCAACCAATCAAGTGGTTAGTGCTGCGTTAGTAGCGGAGAGGGAGGCGGATGATGAGCCAGCAACCACGGCAGATGCATCCAGCGACAAGCAAGGGACTTCACTGACAAGCTCTGGTCCCGACAAAGATGGATCTGCGCAGGCGCGTGAGAAGATGCAGAAAAGAATGGTGCAGCGCCCAGTTTACTTTGTCAGTTCCCTTCTGCAAGGGGCTAGGTCAAGGTACTCTGGTGTGCAGAAATTTCTTTTTGGCCTTCTCATGGCCTCGAGAAAGCTGCGCCATTACTTCCAAGCACATGAGATCACAGTCGTCACTCGTTTTCCGCTGAAGAGGATACTGCAAAATCTAGAAGCAACAGGCAGGATTGTCGAGTGGGCACTGGAACTGTCAAGCTTTGGCCTCAAGTTTGAGAGCACTTCAACTATCCAAAGCAGAGCATTGGCAGAGTTCATAGTAGAGTGGACGCCAACACAAGATGAAGAAATTCCAGAAACGAGCATCCCCGTCAAAGAGGCAAGCAAAGAGTGGCTGATGTACTTTGATGGTGCCTTCTCGCTGCAAGGCGCCAGTGCGGGCGTGCTACTTGTTGCACCCACCGGAGAGCACCTCAAGTACGTAGTCCAGATGCACTTTCCCAAGGAGCAAGCAACGAACAATACCGCAGAGTATGAAGGTTTGCTTGCCGGTCTCAGGATCGCGGCAGACCTTGGGATCAAGAAGCTCATTGTCAGGGGTGACTCACAGCTCGTCGTCCGCCAAGTGAACAAGAATTATCAGAGTCCGTTGATGGAAGCTTACATTGATGAAGTGAGAAAGTTAGAAGAGCACTTTGACGGCCTACAGATGGAACATGTTCCGAGAGCTCAGAACGACATTGCCGATGGCCTGTCGAAGTGCGCCGCACTTAAGTTACCTGTGGAACCAGGGATCTTTGTGCTCAAGCTGACTCAACCGTCTGTAACGCCATCAACTGGACAGAGCAAGAAGAGGAAGTTGATTTCTGGTGACTATTTTCCAGCAGAGCTCCCCGAAGCCGCCGCCAAGAAGGTCCTCAAGATCAACACCAAAGGTGCTGAGGAGCAGTCTGCTCCGGCAAGCCTTAGGGTTTGTTCCGTTGAAGCAGACGCTCCCGACAAGTTTTGCTCCGGCAAGCTTGCCGGGGAACGCCAAGCTCCGGCTGAGCCGCAGGTTCTCGCCGTAGAAGCGGATGTTCCCGCAGCAGCAGATGTGCCTTTAGTCTTTGTTGTCGAGCCGCAAGCTCCAGCATGGGCACAGCAGATTGTCCGTTTCCTTCAGACAGGAGAACTTTCCGAAGAGCAAGAAGAAGCGGAAAGAGTAGCCCGGCAGTCAAGTATGTACCAGTTTGTCGACAACACACTGTACAAAAGAAGACCCAACGGCGTGAAATTGAAGTGTATTCACCGGGAGGACGGACAAAAGCTGTTGGCAGAGATACATGGAGGCATATGTGGTCACCACATTGGCGCGAGAGCACTTGCCGGCAAAGCATTCCGGCAAGGTTTCTTTTGGCCGACAGCCCTCCAGGATGCAACTGCACAAGTAACCAAGTGTGAAGCGTGCCAGTTCCATTCCAAGCAGATACACCAGCCAACTCAAGCTCTCCAGACGATCCCTTTATCCTGGCCATTTTCGGTCTGGGGGCTCGATATCCTCGGCCCTTTTCCCCAAGCTGTCGGGGGCTTTGAGTACTTGTACGTTGCAATCGACAAGTTCACAAAGTGGCCGGAAGTGGAACCAGTGAGGAAGGTGACAGCACAGTCAGCAGTCAAGTTCTTCAGGTCGATTGTTTGCCGTTTCAGGATCCCTAACAGGATCATCACCGACAACGGCACACAATTCACGAGCCGCACCTTCATGCAGTACATCCAAGATCTTGGCGCCAAGGTCTGCTTCGCTTCTGTTGCTCATCCGAGAAGCAACGGTCAAGCGGAGAGGGCAAATGCTGAAGTGCTGCGTGGGCTCAAGACCAGGACTTTCGACAGGCTGGGCAAGTGCGGAAGGAACTGGATTGAGGAGCTGCCGGTGGTTCTTTGGTCGATCAGAACGACGCCAAATCGAGCCACTGGCCAAACACCTTTCGCTCTAGTCTATGGAGCAGAGGCAGTTCTCCCCACGGAACTCGTATACGGATCACCTTGAGTGCTCGCTTATGATGAGCTTGAGCAAGAGCAGCTGCGACAAGATGACGCGCTGCTCCTTGAGGAGGACCGTCTTCAGGCTGCTGTACGAGCTGCTCGATACCAGCAAGCTTTGCGCCGCTACCATAGCCGCAAAGTTAATGCCAGAAGTTTCGAGGAAGGCGACCTTGTTCTTCGGCGCGTTCAGTCCGCCAAGAATTCCAACAAGTTGACACCGAAGTGGGAAGGCCCTTACCGGGTGAAACGAGTCACTAGGCCTGGCGCTGTCCGCCTTGAGACCGAAGATGGCATTCCGGTGAGCAACTCCTGGAACATTGAGCATCTTCGTAAGTTTTACCCGTAGGGCGCGGTTGCCGGAATCTTTTCCGGCAACCACCTTTTGTACAAGTCTTGCCGATGTTGCATGTAATCCTTTGTACAAAGCCGGGCGTAGACCCCGTGCATAAGTAAAGCTCATGTGCTCCGCACATCTTGTCAATATCATGCTGTCTACTTTATTTTTGCATGCGTTATCTAACACTTTGTGCAGCGCCTACCCCCGGTAAGCAATAACGAGCCGTAAGGCTCCATATCTTTATTTTCTCTTCTTTCTTTTTCTCAAAAAGGAAAGGAAGGTTCCCTCGCACACAAGTTTGCCGGGGGGAAAGGAGAAGATAATGGTGTGGACTAGGCATCGTTCAAGGAAGTTTCGCCTTACCGGAAAGCAAACGATAAAAAAGCTAAGTTGCCAAAGTTTGAGCAATCAGTTTTAAATTTTTAAGTTATCTTCCTCGAACGACCGTACTTTGTATGGAAAACCTGTGCACGGAGGAACCAACTCGTAGCTAGTTGCGCCCTTACTTTGTTTCGAGTCCGCTCAACAACTTAAGTGAGCCGCGACTAGTTGCGACAAGGTTTCTTGTTGGAAGCGGCACCGCCAGCAGGCTGCTGACGTCCCGCACTCAGCGCTCGCGGCTCAGGTGCCTGCACCGACAAGTTCCCTAAAAGCGTAGGGCAAAAACATACAAAGGAAGGAATCAAGTAAAGGAAATAACATAGCAATCACTACCCAAAATAGAGTTATATTACAAGATAGCTTGTCGCAGCTCTAACAGATTGTTCTCATGACATGACCAGCAGCGACAGAAGAAAAAGAGAAAACGGGCGGCCTAATCTACGCGATCACCCTCAACCCTCTTGATCCCACTCACCTTGTCCACAATGGGTGCGACAAGGGCCTTGAGCGCTTCCAGATCAGCATCCGGCGGCAGGGACCTGAGGACGTTGGTGAAGTTGAGGCCTGGGTTGCGGAAGGCCACCTTCACCAGCACCTTTTGAAGAGCTCCCGCGCAGATCTTGCGCGACTCATCGGCCAGCTGCTTTGGGATCTTCTCCCGGAGTCGCTGGAGGGCCGTCGCCACGCCTTTGAAGAACAGGCTGAGCTTGGCGCTGGGTTGGAGGTGCTCATCGGAGGGGTACCCGAGATCCTCCATCCCCAGCTGCGCTAGCTCCCCATCGATGGCTACGGCAACATTCACGAGACCCTCGGTCCAGTGCTCCACAGTCTCCCTAAAAGCATTCTGGGCGGCAGTAGCACTCGCCAGCAGCGCCTCGTCGGCCTTGATCTTCTCCTTCAAGGCCACCTCCTGCTCCCTCGAGCCGTCCAGCGTCTTGGTCAAAGTAGCCAGCTTCAACTCAAGATCTGCGTTGGAATCCTTGACGGCGCTAAGCTCCTTGCTCCTCTCAGTGAGATGACCCTGCAGCTCGCCATGAGCGGCGGCGTCCTTCTTGCGCTCACGCTTGAACGCAGCAAGCTCTTCGCCGCTCACCTTGAGATCGGCCTCCAGCTGCGCCATCTTCGTCTCCAGCTCCTTCTTGGCGGCCTCGGCAGCTGCGGCAGCATCCTCTGCTTCCTTGAGAGCCCCGCCAATTGCTTGCTCGCGCGCGGCAAGCTCCTCCTCGTGGTTGTCAAGGTTAACCTTGCGCTGCGCCAACTCGCCTTCCTGCGCAGATAGCTTCTCGGCAGCGAGCCGCTGTTGCTCTTCAACTTCAGCCTTCTCGAGGAGGAAGGCTTTCCGCTCCTCGGCGACTTGCTCCCGCTCCTCTGCCAGGGACCGGAGAGCTTCCTGCCTAAGACCCCGGAGCTCCTCCGCGCGCTTCTCGATATCCACTCCCGCCTTCGCGACAAGCGCTTCTCGGGATTCCAGCTTGGCTTGTCGGGCGCGGTAAAGCGACAACAGCTTCCGCAGCAGCCGCTCCTCCTCAGGCTCGTCGCTGCTGCTGCTTGGTGCGTCGACCAGCGTCAGCCCATCGAAGGTGAGCACCTCTCCATCCAAGATCTCCCCTTCGACCGGCGCCCTGGAGCTTGACGCCCAGGGGAGCTTGATGAAGATGTCGTCGCCGGCCTTCAAATAGGCGCCGGGCTGGGGCTCTTCGGAGCCTGGCGCCGCAGCAGTGGCCGAGGGATCGGTGGTCAGCGCAGCGCCTGGCGCTCCTGCGGCCTCGGGGCCGTCAGTGCGATCGCCGGATCCCTCGCCAGCTTCTGCGGCGGCAGCTTTGGCGGCCTCTTCACCGGCGGGATCATCAGCGCCGGCTTCTCCTTCGGTGGCAACGGCGTCGTCGGTGTTGCTACGCGCGTTCTCCTCGCCGGTGACCTCGGTTTCCATCGGATCCGTAGCAGATGGATCTGACGACCGAAGAGGGGAGAAAAGTCAAACAAATATCCAAAAAGAAAATCAGAAGAAGAAGAACCCAAGGGAAGTTTTCAAGCAAGAGGATTACCTGTGCTAGGATCTGCGGTCATGGTCTCAACCATCGGGGGGTCGCTAGTGCTGTCCCTTGCCAGAGAACTATCCCTTGCCGGAGAATTCTCCCTTGCCGGAGAACGCTCCCTTGCCGGGGAATCCTCCCTTGGCGGTGTAGTCGAAGCAGATGGCATTTCGGGAGCGGCTTCCAGGCCCTCCTGGTGGGGCTGCTCTGCTCCTACACAAACCAATAGTCAGATATCAGCAAAGAAAGAGCAACCATGCACGCCTGACAGCAGGAAGTAAACTATGTACTTACGCTGGGGGCTGCGCTGGGGGCTGCTTTGGGGAAAAGTTGTCGGGTCCGGCAAGATGGTCTCGGACACGCCCTCTGCTGTCGCGGTGGGTTCGTCCTTGATGACAATCACCGGGACCTTGGCTCTCTTTGCCGCTCTCTGGGCCAGAGTCCTGAAAAGGAATGGGTTCGGAGTAAAGCAAATCAGATACAAGACAAAACAGCAAGAATTGAAGAACTACAAGCACGACAAAGAATCTTACTCTTCTTCTTCCTCGTCGGAGCTGAGCGCGGAGAGATCGAAGTCCGGCTCGCCTCCGGTGCGACGAGGCGGAGGAGTAGTTTCCCTTGTCCGCTTGGCAGGAGCAGTAGCGGTGGGCCGGGAAGACCCCGCTCCAGTTGCCGCAGCGGCGTGAGGTGCTCCCGCGGCAACAGTGCTTGCCGCGGTAGAGCGTGTCGCACGGCATGGCGGCTGTTGACTCGTCTGCCGCCCCGCTACATCCACAGCCTTGCGGAGACGCCTTCTTGGTGGAGCTGGGGGCTCCGCTTGCGGCAAGCTGTCTGAAGGTTCGGGTCCGACAAGCTCTCCCTCGCCAGGCTCGCTCGACTCATCTTCGGGCCCGACAAGCTCTCCCTCGCCGGCAAACTCCTCGCGCTCGGCAAGGCTTGCCGCCTCTGCTGCCTCTGCCTCCTCCACGGTGAATCCAAACTCACCCGCGGCAGCGGCTGCCGCCGCCTCTTCCAGCCTAGTGGCGATGCGCTGCATCTCCGCGTCGGTGGTGTCGCGAGTAAGGCTCTTCTGCTCGTCGGAGCGGACCGACACTTCAACCAAGCCGTCAAAGAACTCCTGCACGACGGCGTCTGCCGGCTCTTGCCAAGTTGGGACAATTCCATGCGAGTCGCACAGCGACATCATTGCACGGATGCGGTCGAGCGAGGAGTTGTTGCACAACGGAACGACACCCCTCGGCAACATGAATGGATGTTGAGGATCGCGCTTGAACAGTTCCAGGAGCATCGCGTCCAGCTCCAGGACAGTGAAGTTGAAGTTGAGGCCGGGGCGCAGCCTCATGATATCCGCCGAGTTCTGGAACTCCCAGGCGGGTCTCCTCCTCTCCTGCAGGGGGGCGATGCGGCGGCGAAGAAAATCTGCGCCAACAGCGCCTATGGTGAGCCCGGCAAGCCTGAGGCGAAGGATCCGGGTGACGGCAATCTTCAGCCTATCGTCTTCCGGGGCCACGTTGCTCCTATCGTTGCCGCGCGCTATTGGGGCTTGGCGCTGGGCGGTGAATGGCTGCGGGTTCTCCTCGACAATCCAGCACCATTCTGCTCTCCATTCCTCCCACTTGCTGCGGAGCTCTCCCTCCAGATAAGCTTCCTTCTTGCCAGCTCTTGAGATCCAGGCGATTCCGCCAGATAAAGGTTCTCCTCTCTCGACTCGGGGCATAAAGAAGTGGCGAAAAAGAGCGACATTTGGATGGACTCCGACAAAGTTTTCGCAGAGATGTGCGAAAACTGCCATGGTCATAACGACATTGGGGGTGAAGTCAAGGAGGCGGAACCCGTAGGTGTTCATGATATCGCAGAAAAATTCAGAGAAAGGCGGGCAAAGCCCGCAGTAGAAGAACAGTGCAAAGAAAGGGTATCCATTCGGAGCCAGTTCCGAAGCGGCAGCTGGGAGTACCTTCGTGCGCGGATGCGCTC
>NC_057804.1:134381530-134398520 GCF_018294505.1 Triticum aestivum | reverse complement strand
CAGCGCCGCGAGCCGCTGCGCCTCAGCCGACTTCACGACCTTCCCCTTGTCGGTTTTCGGAGCCATGACGAAGGTGGTGGGGAAGATCGGCGGCGTTGGTGATGCTGGTGGCGATGGGGGGCGGAGCGCTGCTCTCTTTCAGCTTTGGGAAGAAGGGGGGAGCGCCGGAGATTTCTGAGATTGGAGTTGCAACCGGCGAGATGGGCGAACTGCCCCTGTTTCCCCTGCTTATAAAGAGGGAGGGGGCGGGCGTTCCATTATTCCGAATAAAGAAACCACCCACGATCTCTCCAACGACGCCGCATTCAACGCGTGCCGTTCAGGGAGGGCGCGGTGGATACGGAGTAAGATACGGTGTAACCCAGGCCGCGCGTGCCCGTGCCCTGTTTTGGGCCTGGTCCAACAGCACTCGGCACCATATGTGGCCCAGGCCCGGGGGCTCCTGTCGGTGTACTAGAGTAGGGGTACCCTAGTATCCCGAACTTGTGCACGGGCAGTTGCAGCCCCCCCCCCCCTGCGGCAAGGCTTGCCGGGTGACCGCCAAGGTCCTCCGTGGTTCCTTTGAAACCATTCAAGAACAAAGTATTCAAGCCAAGGAGACAAGGCCCCGGCAAGAGGAGCTTGCCGGGAAGGCCAACCAAGGCATCGCAAGGAACTTGCCGTGACGCGCCACGCGTCCCGGCAAGGCCCGGTGAGCGACAAGCTTCCGGGCGCGACAAGACAATATCCGCAGCAAGGCGCTTGCCGCGACAAGCTACCACTCAGTAGCCGCGCTCCAGCACATCCACCAACGTGTCGCCCTGAGGCCTTTCTAGACGCGCGTGGCAAGAGGCTGTGCAGCCAGTGGTGCGCGGTGGCAAGCGACGCTGACAAGACTGCCATCATGGCGAACGGTGGCGTCCCTGACGGTCCTTTTTGCACTATTCAGGCGACACAGACGGACATTTAATGCCTTTGTCCCCTGCCGTCAGGGTTAGGTAGGATACACTGTACAAGTAGTTGTACCAACCGCAACACCTTTTCCATTTTTTCCCTTGTCTACATTGCCACCTGTCGGAGACCCCTTGAGCATATAAAAGGAGGCCCATGCGCAACGTAGAGAGGGGTTCGGAGGCGAGAAAACACTCACGCTCGGTCTCGTTAGCAGCTCGTGTGTACTGTAGCACTCAGCGCTCTCGAGCAAGAACTCAATACAATCAGACAAGCAGCAGTAGGAGTATTATCTCTCCGGAGAGCTCCGAAGCCGGGTAAACTTCTCGTGTGCTTCGCCTCGATCCGCTCTTCGTGCGATCTCCGCCCCCCGCCGAACCGAAAGGGGCTCGGTCCGCCGGTCCCCATAGGTGTTCGTGGATCAGCTTCCCCGACACCTGGCTGCCTCCCCTCCCCTCCCACCTATATATATATGTGGGGAGGGGGCACCTCACAAACACACAACATCAATTGTTAGCCGTGTGTGGCGCCCCCTCCATAGTTTATACCCCCGGTCATATTCTCGCGGTGCTTAGGCGAAGCCCTGCGCAGAACGTGTTGACGGAACTCATCTACTTCCTCATCACCGTCACCACACTATCATGTTGACAGAACTCATCTACTTCCTCGACACCTTGCTGGATCAAGAAGGTGAGGGACGTCATCGCGTTGAACGTGTGTAGAACTCAGAGGTGTTGTACGTTCGGTGCTTGATCGGTCGAAGCTAGAAGAAGTTCGACTACATCAACTGCGTTGTCAAACACTTTCTCTTTCGGTCTACGAGGGTATGTAGACACACTCTCCCCCTCGTTGCTATGCATCTCCTAGATAGATCTTGCGTGAGCGTATGAATTTTTTTGAAATTGCATTCTACGTTTCGCAACAGTGCCATCATGAGCCAGGTTTATGCGTAGATGATATGCATGAGTAGAACACAAAGAGTTGTGGGCGGTGATAGTCATACTACTTACCACCCACGTCTTATTTTGATTCAGCAGTATTATGGGATGAAGCGGCCCAAACCAACCTTACATGTCCATGATACGTCTCCAACATATCTATAAGTTTTTATTGTTACATGCTATTGTATTATCTGTTTTGGATGTTTAATGGGCTTTAATATGCTCTTTTATATTATTTCCAGGACTAACCTATTAACCGAAGGCCCAGTGCCAGTTTCTGTTTTTTTGCCTATTTTAGAGTTTTGCAGAAAAGGAATACCAAACGGAATGAAACCTTCGCGATGATCTTTCTTGTACCGAAAGCAAACCAGAAGACTTGCAGTTGAAGTCAGAAATGCCATGAGGCGTCCACAAGGCAGGAGGGCATGCCCCCACCCTCGTGGGCCCCTCATAGCTCCACTGACGTACTTCTTTCGCCTATATATACTCTTATACCCTAGAAACATCAGGGGGAGCCACGAAACCACATTTCCACCTCCACAACCTTCTGTACCCGTGAGATCCCATCTTGGGGCCTTTTCTGGCGATCTGCCGAAGAGGGAATCGACCATGAAGGCCTTCTACATCAACACCATCGCCTCTCCTATGAAGCGTGAGTAGTTTACCACAAACCTTCGGGTCCATAGTTATTAGCTAGATGGCTTATTCTCTCTCTTTGATTCTCAATACAAAGTTCTCCTCGATGTTCTTGGAGATCTATTCGATGTAATACTCTTTTGCGGTGTGTCTACCGAGATCCGATGAATTGTGGATTTATGAACAAGATTATCCATGAATATTATTTGGTTCTTCTCTGAATTCTTATATGCATGATTTGATATCTTTGTAAGTCTCTTCAAATTATCGATTTAGTTTGGCCTACTAGATTGATCTTTCTTGCAATGGGAGAAGTGCTTAGATTTGGGTTCAATCTTGCAGTGTCCTTTCCGAGTGACAGTAGGGGCAGCAAGGCACGTATTGTATTTTTGCCATCGAGGATAAAAAGATGGGGTTTATATCATATTGCTTGAGTTTATCCCTCTACATCATGTCATCTTTCTTAATGCGTTACTCCGTTCTTATGAACTTAATACTCTAGATGCATGATGGATAGCGGTCAATGTGTGGAGTAATAGTAGTAGATGCAGAATCGTTTCGGTCTACTTGACACGGACGTGATGCCCATGTTCATGATCATTGCCTTAGATATCTTCATAATTATGCGCTTTTCTATCTATTGCTCATCAGTAATTTGTTCACCCACCGTAATACATGCTATCTTGAGAGAAGCCACTAGTGAAACCTATGCCTCCCGGGGTCTCTTTTTATTATATTACATCTCTTTTCCATTATCGCATCTCGTTTACTATTTTGCAATCTTTACTTTCCAATCTATACAACAAAAATACCAAAAATATTTACTTTACTATCTTTATTAGATCTCACTTTTGCGAGTGACCATGAAGGGATTGACAACCCCTTTATCGTGTTGGTTGCAAGGTTCTTGATTGTTTGTGCAGGTGCTAGAGGACTTGTGCATCGTCTCCTACTGGATTGATACATTGGTTCTCAAAACTGAGGGAAATACTTACGCTACTTTGCTGCATCACCCTTTCCTCTTCAAGGGAAAAACCAACGCAAGCTCAAGAGGCAGCAGTCCACGCACATGAGACCGGTTCCACCGATACACATGCAACTAGTTTTGCATAAAGGTGGTTGGCGGGTGTCTGTTTCTCCTACTTTAGTTGAATCGAATTTGACTGCGCCCGGTCCTTGTTGAAGGTTAAAATAGCAAAGTTTATAAATCATCGTTGTGGTTTTGATGCGTAGGTAAGAATAGTTCTTGCTAGAAGCCCGTAGCAGCCACGTAAAACTTGCAACAACAAAGTAGAGGATGTCTAACTTGTTTTTGCACGGCATGTTGTCATGTGATATGGTCAAGACATGATGTGATATACGTTGTTGTATGAGATGATCATGTTTTGTAAAAGTTATCGGCAACCCGCAAGAGCTGAAAATGGGTTATATTGACTAGAGGGGGGTGAATAGGCGATTTTTACAAATTTGTCACTGAGGAATTTCTAGGTGAAGAAATTCCTAAGCAAAGACACACTAGCAGTAGAATAAGCACTCAGGTATAAGCATACTAGAGCAACATCATAGTTATCATGATGAAAGGAAAACAAGCACAGAGTACAGATAGCATAAAAATAGGATAAGTAGGCTGAAGACTATGTGACTGAAGAATTTGGATTGAGGAAATATAGAAAGTCTTTAGTCAATGTCTTCAAACAGTAATGATCAGGTTTATCTACACATGAATGAGGAAATGAAAGGGTTGAGGAAATAGAACCAGTTGGCTTGGTGAAGACAATGATTTGGTAGACCAGTTCCAACTGATGTGACAGTTGTACATCTGGTTGGAGCGGCTGGGTATTTAAACCCAAGGACACACAGTCCTCACCATATTCTCCTTGAGGTAAAGTCACACAGACCTTGCCCAATCACTCGTGGTAAGTCTTCAAGTGACTTCCAAACCTTCACAGACTTGGTCACTCGGTGATCAACAATTCCTCTTGGATGCTCAGACCATGATGCCTAACCGTCTGGAGGATACACATTCCTCAAAGGTAACAAGCATCCGTTTCACACAGGAACAATCTCTTCAGTGATGCTCAATCACTTTGGGTTTGTAGGTGTTTGGGTTTGGGTTTTCCTCACTTGATGATTTTTGCTCAAAGTCCTCGAAGGATGGGATGCTTTCAATGACAAGTGTCAATTTCTCTTGGAGCAGCCAACCAGCTAGTGGTTATAGGGGGCGGCTATTTATAGCCTAGGGAGTAGCCCGACATGATAAGACATAAATGCCCTTCAATGATATGACCGTTAGGTGGGTAGATACTTTGTGACAGCTGGCGCATAGCACAACAACGGTCATTTGAGGCTCAAATTCCTCGGGGCTATCATGTTCCTCACTGTGTGGGTAATCCGCACTGGCGAATTCCTAACTCCTTGTAAGTGCATCTAGTGCCACCCCTAGTTGGTTTTGGAGTATTGACGACAAACTTGGTTGAGGGACTAATGTGTTTGTGAGAATTGCAGGATAACACATGTAGTAGTCCCATATTGATTCGGTTTACCTACCAGAGATGACCCCTAAAAATGTGTGAAGACATTGAAGACAATGGTGGTCTGTGAAGATATTCACATTGAAGACTATGACAAGAGAAGACATCGCATGAATACTATGGAGTGCGAAGACATAGTTGTTTCGTAGTTTCCTTTTCTTCTTTGTTGAGTCATATGAACCACTGTATTATTAAGTGAGGTCCAAGTGAACAAAGTCAGAGTGACTGAAGTGATGCTCAACCAAATCCTATGTCTTCGATCAAAGACAATGAGAGCAAATCTTATCCAGAGCTGGATGAGTTAGCTTTACTTGTAGCCCAAGTCAAGCTGCCGCATGTGTTTGAAATCTGACTGTTAGACACATGTGAGTTCCTTAGTGACCCAGGGTCATTTTTGGCAAATCAGGTCGGGTTGCCTCCTGGCTATAAATAGCCCACCCCCTACACCATAAATTGGTGGCTGCTTAGAGTTAGTGCATGGCTTTTATCGTTTGAGAGCAACCCACCTCCGAAGCATTTGAGAGAGTAATCCTTGCAAGGACAAAGCCCAAAACACCCAGAGCCAAAGAGTGTTAGGCATCACTGAAGTCTTTCTGTTCGCATGATCTGAAGACTTATTACACTTGAGGATTGTGAATCCTCCACCTGGTTAGGCATCGCGTTCTGAGCATCCAAGAGTCATTATGGATTGCCAGTGAATGAAGTCTGTGAAGGTTTGGAAGTTTCCCTTGAAGACTTACTAGAGTGATTGGGCGAGGACTAAGTGTTCTTAGCTCAAGGGGAATAAGGTGAAGACGCGGTCTTCTGAGTTGAATCTCAGCCTCCCTAACTAGACGTACAGTTGTCACAGCAACTGGAACTGGTCCAACAAATCCCTGTCCTCTCCGAGCAACTGATTCCATCTTTCACCTCTCTTTACTTACATTTTGTCTACGTGAAGTCATTGCCCATTTTTCTGATCTGATTGACTTCACTGAGTGAAGACTGTGTACTGTTTAGCTTCATACTATCTTCCATCTAGATCCATTCTACCTAGCTCCTGATAGTCTTCGCGCTTTCACTACATTGCTTACTTAATTATGGCTTGTCTAGTGTAGATTACCTTCCGCTGCATATCAATAGGTTCATTTCTATTGTTTGTCTTCAAAGCACCCATGTTTTGAAGACTTTCATAAAAATTGCCTATTCACCCCCCCTCTTGTCGAATACTAGCACTTCCAATTGGTATCAGAGCAAGGTGCTCCCTTGTTCTGTGTGATTCGGTTTAACCACCTGGAGTTTAGCTATGTCGACTGCAGGGATAATCAAGGTCTCCGTTGCGTGCCCTGTCTTCGATGGCACTGATTACCCCTACTGGAAGAATAAGATGTGTATGCATCTTGAAGCCATTGATGTTGACCTCTGGTATGTCATCAAGAACAACATTCCCAAGGCCGGTGAAGGTGTTACTCCTGCTGATGTCAAGAAGTTCATTCAACTGGACTCAACTTCCAAGAACATCATCTGTGGTCATCTGACCAAAGGACAATATGGTTGTGTGAGTGCTCTGGAAACTGTGAAGCTAGTCTAGGACTGGCTCTCCAAGGTCAATGAAGGCGTCTCCACCCAAAGAGATTCAAGGATTAGTTTTCTTCGCAATCTCTTCAACCACTTCAAGAGAAATCACAATGAGAATGTCCAGCTCACATTTGATTGCCTCACTGATATCACAAATGAGCTTCATGCCCTCGGCGCCACTGAGATCACCAAGCATGAAATCGTCAAGACACTTCTGAGATCACTTGACAGCTCATTTGACACCCTGGCCCTGATGATTCAAGAGCGCCTTGACTTCAAGACTCTCGACCTGTCTGACATACTTGAAAGGCTCAACACACATGAGTTCCAGCTATATGAGAAAAGAGATATCTATGGTCCCAACTATGGACGTACTCGCGCTTCGAAGGCAAAGGTTGTTTCCTCATCTGAAGAAGAATCTGATTGCAGTTCTAGGCATCCTGAAGATATTGGAAAGGAGCTTGCTATGCTTGTGAAGAAGTTCCAGAATTTCACCAGGAAGAAAGACTTTAGAAAGTCTTCAAGATCCAGCTCTAGGAATGATGAAGCTTCCTCTCGTGACCACAAGAAGAGAACCTGCCACAAGTGCAAGAAACCTAGTCACTTCATCTCTGAGTGTCCACAGTGGGACAATGAGACAAAGAAGAAGAGGAAGAGCAACGAATATGATTCTGATGACAAGAGGAAGAATAAATCCTCAAAGTCTTCTTCCAAGTCTTCTTCGAAGTCTTCATCACATAAGAAGAGCTCATCAAGCAAGGCCCGTGTGTTTGTAGGCAAGGAGATGGATTCAGGGGAGGAGTCTGCATCTGAGGAGGCAGAGGTGGATTCTGAAGAGGAATCTGATTCTAGAGTAGCAAGCGTGGCTCTAGCTTCTGCTTATGTCACCAAGTCCATCTTCAACACTGAAGACAATGGCCTCGTCACCAACGCTGATGCCAAGGATGAGGATGACTCTGCTCCCACCTACTGCTTCATGGCACATGGTGCCAAGGTAAACTCACGTGATGCTTACTTTCAAACATCAAGTGAAGATGACTCTGAATGTGAATCTAAACCTAGCTACAAAACACTTGCTAAAATTGCAACTGAACAACAGAATGCTATGGAACATATTCAAAAGTTGCTAGACAAAAGTGATGACCTGTTGGACGCGGAAATGACCCGAACTCTGTCCTTAATTGAAGACATAAAAAATCTTCATGTTAAGTACAAGGAACTTGAAAGTTGTCATGAATCGCTCTCAACAACTCATGAAAAGCTCTCCTATGATTATCTTCAAAGGAAGCAAGAGCTTGAGAAATTGAGATCGGCTCATGAAGATCTTGAGAAGGAGAACGAGTCACTCCGCGCTCAACAGATCAGTTCTGCTTAGGAAGGATTTGAACCACTATGTCTAAAATGTCTTGAGCGTGATAATGATGTCTCTGTTGCTGAATGTTCAACTGCTTCTACTGTTGCAATATCTTCAACTGCTAATGTGGTAACTAACCCCTCTGTCGAGGATACCACTACTATTGCTGATGAGAATGCCAGGTTGAAGACATTTCTTGAGACAGGAATGTGCAAAAGTCTCAAAGGGCATCAGACACTATGTGATGTCCTCAAAAAGCAGATTCTGAACCGAAACCCTAGAAAAGAGGGTGTTGGGTTCGAGAGGAAAATGAATGTTGATGGTTCTTACTGGATGCCTGAGCAGTACCCCAAAACCACATGGGTTGCTGCAAAGGGACCTTCAGTGGATCCATTTACCTTATCTGGCTTCTCTTGTGTTAACCCAATTATCATTGATGAATCCTTTGATGCAAACTATAAACTGTTCAGGAATTAGAATGGTGAAGTGTTTGCCAGGTACATTGGTACTAACTGCAGGAACGGACCACCTATTAAGAAGATCTGGGTACCCAAAAGTTGTCTTGAGAGTCTTCTCGTGAATGTCATCATGACACCACCGGGGAAGATGACAAATCCTGGACCAAAGGCTTCATATGGTTCAAAGGCTTCATACAGACAGAGGACTCACCTGAGTCACCCTAATGTCAATGTTTTGCAGGGAAACCATACTCGGACATTGGAATATGAGCGTGTTTCATCAAACCGCTATGTTCATAAGACCAAGAACTTTTCTGCTTATTCTTATGAGTATTATGCACCTCCTGCAAGGCTATTTGCTAGGGCTCCAAAGCCGAAGTTCTCAAATGCTGCACTTAGACTCATTGCTTCCAAGCCACCCCTGAAGATGTGGGTGGTTAAGAAAACTTAACTCTCTTTTGTAGGGTAAGGTCTCCAGCCGGAAATCAAAGGCGTCTGATGCTTATGCTGGGGACCTTAAACATCTTATGGGATGCAAGATAAAATGTCCAAATGATCTAACTATGTATTTCGTCCCGGGATTCCTTGACAATCATCCTATTTATCCTAACCAAGATCTGAACTTTCATGTTCCACTTATTCGTCAAATGTTTTTTCTTCACAATTCCCTTGGTGATGCCTATCCCCCAAACAGTACTGTAGGATATGACACCAAAGGCTTCAGAATGGATTATGGATAGTGACTACACTAACCACATGACTGGTGATTGAAGTCTTCTGATGGATTCAACCCTACGCTCGTCTGACAAAAGTCACATCACATTTGCTGACACTGGTAAAAGCAAGGTATTGGGTCTGGGTAGAGTTGCAATCTCAAAGGATCAACACATGGACAAAGTGATGCTTGTTGAATCCCTTGGTTTCAACTTAATGTCTGTCTCAATGCTTTGTGATTTGAACATGATTGTGATATTTGGAAAATATCTTTGCCTTGTGCTTATGGAATCTGACAAGTCACTAGTCTTTGAAGGGTATGGAAAAGATGATCTGTATATGGAAGATGACTAGGGCCAAGCATCCCTCAAAGACAATCATGACGACATCACAACCCTTAGAGCTGCTTCACATGGACTTATTCGGCCCTACTCACTACTCTACTCTTACTACCACTGCTTGTCTCTATGGCTTCGTCATTGTTGATGATTACTCAAGATATAAATGGGTGCATACAATCCTCTACAAGACTGAAGTGCAGGATGTCTTCAGACGATTTGCCAACCGTGCCATGATGAACTATGGCATCAAGATCAAGCACATCAGAAGTGACAATGGCACAGAATTCAAGAACACCAGCCTCGACACTTATCTTGATACATTGGGCATCACTCATGAGTTCTCAGCTCCTTACACACGTCAGCAGAATGGCATCATGGAGCTCAAGAACAGAACCCTCATTAAGATGGCTCGGAGGATGCTTGATGAGTACAAGACTCCAAGGAAGTTTTGGCCTGAAGCTATTGATACTGCATGCCATGTCATCAACTGTGTTTATCTTCACAAGCTTCTGAAGAAGACATCGTATAAGCTGCTAACTGGTAAGAAGCCAAACATCAGTTACTTCAGAGTATTTGGTGCTAGGTGCTGGATCAAGGATCCACATCACACTTCAAAATTTGCACCAAAAGCACATAAAGTTTTTTTGCTTGGATACGGAAAGCATTCACACTCCTACAGAGTCTTCAACCTCTTTCACTATAAAGTGGTTGAAACTGTGGATGTGCGATTCGACGAGACTAACGGCTCGCAAAGAGAGCACCCGCCAAATGTGCTAGATGAAGTCCCTCCTAGTGAATCTATCAAGCTTATGGGTACTGGAGAAATCATACCTTCAGAAGCTCAGGCTGAAGAAGAAATCATTATTGCATCAAATCAATCCGAAGACAATGCTCAGCCTGAAGTCAATGCTGAAGCTAAAGACAATGATCTGCAAGGGCAAAATCTTCGTCCACTACACGCCCGAGTTGCAAATGAAATACAATTAGAGAAGATAATTGACAACATCAATGCACCTGGTCCACTCACTTGTTCAAGAGCAACGCAACTAGCAAATTTTTGTGGGCACTTTGCATTTGTCTCTATATCTAAACCAAGAAAGTTGCTGAAGCCTTCATGGAACCTGAATGGATTCAAGCTATGCAAGAAGAGCTTCATCAGTTTGAGCTGAACAATGTATGGGAACTGGTCAAGCGTCCTGATCCTCGCAAGCACAATATCATTGGCACCAAATGGATCTATCACAACAAACAAGATGAGCATGGTCAAGTTGTCAGAAACAAGGCTCGTCTAGTTGCTCAAGGTTACACTCAAATTCAAGGGATTGACTTCGATGAAACATTCGCTCATGTGGGTAGGCTTGAAGCCATTCGCATACTGCTAGCCTATGCCAACCATCACAACATTCTTCTGTACCAAACGGATGTGAAGAGTGCCTTTCTCAATGGCAAGATTGAAGAAGAAGTGTATGTTGCACAACCACCCGGCATTGAAAATCCAAAACATCCTGATATTATATGCTACCTCTTGAGAATGCGTTGGTTTTCCCTTGAAGAGGAAAGGGTGATGCAGAAAAGTAGCGTAAGTATTTCCCTCAGTTTTGAGAACCAAGGTATCAATCCAATAGGAGGCTACACTCAAATCCCTCGTACATGCACAAACAATTAAGAACCTTGCAACCAACGCGATAAAGGGGTTGTCGATCCCTTCACGACCACTTGCGAAAGTGAGATCTGATAGAGATAATAAGATAAATATTTTTGGTATTTTGATGATATAGATTGAAAACTAAAGATTGCAAAATAAAATAGATCGGAAACTTATGTGATGGAAAATAGACCCGGGGGCCATAGGTTTCACTAGTGGCTTCTCTCAAGATAGCATAAGTATTACGATGGGTGAACAAATTACTGTCGAGCAATTGATAGAAAAGTGCATAGTTATGAGAATATCTAGGCATGATCATGTATATAGGCATCACATCCGCGACAAGTAGATCGAAACGATTATGCATCTACTACTATTACTCCACACATCGACCGCTATTCAGCATGCATCTGGAGTATTAAGTTCATAAGAACAGAGTAACGCATTAGGCAAGATGACATGATGTAGAGGGATAAACTCAAGCAATATGATATAAACCCCATCTTTTTATCCTCAATGGAAACAATACAATACGTGCCTTGCTACCCCTGCTGTCACTGGGAAAGGACACGACAAGATTTAACCCAAAGCTAAGCACTTCTCCCATTGCAAGAAATATCAATCTAGTAGGCCAAACCAAACTGATAATTCTAAGAGACTTGCAAAGATAACAAATCATACATAAAAGAATTCAGAGGAGATTCAAATATTGTTCATAGATAATCTTGATCATAAACCCACAATTCATCGGATCTCGATAAACACACCGCAAAAAGTATTACATCGAATAGATCTTCAAGAAGATCGAGGATCACTTTGTATTGAGATCCAAAGAGAGAGAAGAAGCCATCTAGCTAATAACTATGGACCTAAAGGTCTGAGGTAAACTACTCACACATTATCAGAGAAGCTATGGTGTTGATGTAGAAGCCCTCCATGATCGATTCCCCCTCCAGCGGAGTGCCGGACAAGGCCCCAAGATGGGATCTCACGGGTACAGAAGGTTGCGGCGGTGGAAATAGGGTTTCGTGGTGCTCTCGGATGTTTCCAGGGTATATGAGTATATATATAGGCGAAAGAAGTCGGTCAGGGGGAGCCATGAGGGGCCCATGAGGGTGGGGGCGCGCCTACCCCCCTGGGAGCGCCTTCCTGCCTTGTGGCCACCTCGTTGCTTCCTTGACGTCCACTCCAAATCTCCTCGATTGCGTTTGTTCCAAAAATGACTCTCCCAAAGGTTTCATTCCGTTTGGAGTCCGTTTGATATTGCTTTTCTACAAAACACTGAAATAGACAAAAAAACATCAATTCGGACTGGGCCTCCGGTTAATAGGTTAGTCCCAAAAATAGTATAAAAGTGTATAATAAAACCTATTAAACATCCTAAACAGATAATATAATAGTATGGAACAATAAAAAATTATAGATACGTTGGAGACGTATCAACCATCCCCAAGCTTAGTTCCTGCTCATCCTCGAGTAGGTAAATGATAAAAACAGAATTTTTGATGTGGAATGCTACCTAGCATAATTCTCAATGTAATTTTATTTATTGTGGCATGAATGTTCAGATCCGGAACAGACAAAAGTTTAATATTGACATAAGAGTAATAATACTTCAAGCATACTAACAAAGTAATCATGTCTTCTCAAAATAACATGGCCAAAGAAAGTTATCCCTACAAAATCATATAGTCTGGCTATGCTCTATCTTCATCACACAAAATATTTAAATCATGCACAACCCTGGTTTTAGCCAAGCAATTGTGTCATACTTTAGTATTCTCAAACTTTTTCAATCTTCACACAATACATGAGCGTGAGCCATGGACATAGCACTATAGGTGGAATAGGATGGTGGTTGTGGAGAAGACAAAAAAGGAGAAGATAGTCTCACATCAACTAGGCATATCAACGGGCTATGGAGATGCCCATTAATAGATATCAATGTGAGTGAGTAGGGATTGCCATGCAACGGATGCACTAGAGCTATAAGTGTATGAAAGCTCATCAAAAGAAACTAAGTGGGTGTGCATCCAACTTGCTTGCTCACGAAGACCTAGGGCAATTTGAGGAAGCCCATCATTGGAATATACAAGCCAAGTTCTATAATGAAAAATTCCCACTAGAATATGAAGGTGACAACATAGGAGAGTCTCTATCATGAACATCATGGTGCTACTTTGAAGCACACGTGTGGTAAAAGGATAGTAACATTGTCCCTTCTCTCTTTTTCTCTCATTTTCTCTCATTTTTTGGTGGGCTTCTTTGGCCTCCTTTTTTTTATTTGGGCTTCTTTGGCCTCTTTTATTTTTCATAAAGTCCGGAGACTCATCCCAACTTGTGAGGGAATCATTGCTTCCATCATCCTTTCCTCACATGGGAGAATGCTCTAATAATGAAGATCATCACACTTTTATCTACTTACAACTCAAGAATCTTAGAACAAAATATGACTCTATGTGGATGCCTCCGGTGGTGTACCGGGATAATGAATCAAGAGTGACATGTATGAAAGAATTATGAATGGTGGCTTTGCCACAAATATGATGTCAACTACATGATCATGCAAAGAAATATGACAATGGTGGAGCGTGTCATAATAAACGTAAAGATGGAAAGTTGCATGTCAATATATCTCGGAATGGCTATGGAGATGCCATAATAGATAGGTATGGTGGCTGTTTTGAGGAAGGTTTATGGTGGGTGTATGATACCGGCGAAAGTTGCGCGACACAAGAGAGGCTAGCAATGGTGGAAGGGTGAGAGTGCGTATAATCCATGGACTCAACATTAGTCATGAAGAACTCACATACTTATTGGAAAAGTCTACAAGTTATCAAAACAAAGTACTACACACATGCTCCTCAGGGAAGGGTTGGTAGGAGTTAACCATCGTGCGATCCCGACCTCCACACATAAGGAAGACAATCAATAAATAAGTCATGCTCCAACTTCATCACATAACGGTTCACCATACGTGCATGCTACAGGAATCACAAACTTTTAACACAAGTATTCCTCAAATTCACAACTACTCAACTAGCATGACCCTAATATTACAATCCTCATATCTCAAAACAACCATCAAGTGTCAAACTTCTCATAGTATTCAATGCACTTTATATGATAGTTTTTATTATACCTATCTTGGATGCTCATCATATTAGGACTAAAATTTTAACCAGAGCAATTACCATGTTGTTCTAAAGGACTCTCAAAATAATATAAGTTAAGCATGAGAGATCAATAAATTCTATAAAATAAAACCACCGCCGTGCTCTAAAAAGATATAAGTGAAGTACTAGAGCAAAATTATCTAGCTCAAAAGATATAAGTGAAGCACATAGAGTATTCTAATAAATTCCGATTCATGTGTGTTTCTCCCAAAAGGTGTCTACAGAAAGGATGATTGTGGTAAACTAAAAATCAAAGACTCAAATCATAAGACGCTCCAAGCAAAACACATATCATGTGGTGAATAAAATATAGCATCGAGTAAAGTTACCGATGGACGAAGACGAAAGAGGGGATGCCTTCCGGGGCATCCCCAAGCTTAGGCTCTTGGTTGTCCTTGAATATTACCTTGGGGTGCCTTGGGCATCCCCAATATTAGGCTCTTCCACTCCTTATTCCATAGTCCATCGAATCTTTACCCAAAAACTTGAAAACTTCACAACACAAAACTCAACAAAAAATGTCATGAGCTCCGTTAGCGAAATAGAACAAACCACCACTTTAAGGTACTGTAATGAACTCATTCTTTATTTATATTGGTGTTAAACCTACTGTATTCGAACTTCTCTATGGTTCATACCTCCCCCCCTCCGATACTAGCCATAGATTCATCAAAATAAGCAAACAACACACGAAAAACTGAATCTGTAAAAAAACAGTCCGTAGCAATATGTAACTTTCAAATACTTATGGAACCCCAAATTTTTTTAAAAAAATAGGAAGTCCTAGATAATTTGTTTATTAATCCTCTGAAAAAAGAATCAACTGAAAATCGCGTTTCTGTGATTTATGAAAATTATTCTCGTGCGTGCAATAGTTTCTGTTTTTCAGCAAGATCAAATTAACTATCACCCAAGAAGATGTTATAGGTTTTACTTGCCACAAACACTAATTAAAACATAAAACCACATCTAACCAGAGGCTATATGAATTATTTATTGCTAAACAGGAACAAAAAGCAATAAACAAAAAGGGTTGTGTCGTGCTAACCAGAGCCATCGCGACTAGTTAGCTTGAAGGGGTTAAACCGGACAAAGGACACGAGAGTTATACTAGTTTGGCCCCTTACGATGAAGGTAAAAGCCTATGTCTAGTTGTGATGGAATTGATTGGGTTTCGATGACCTGGGAGCGGAATACGCTTTGCCTGGGTCTCGAGTTGTTGTTTCTTGTCCCCTAAACCGCCGCCGGGTCGTCCCTTTATATACACAGGTTGACGCCCGGCCGGTTTACAGAGTCCTGAGGTCGGCTCATACAAGAGTCTGGCTCGGTCTCCCCTTTCCTAACTTACAACACAAGTTATACAATCATAGCGGTTTACAATTATGGGCCCTAATCCGCCTTTGGGCTCTGGGCCTCTAAGCTTCATCAGTAAAGCGCCATCTTCCTGGTCTTTATGGGCTTCAATGTAGTTGAGGGTGAACCGGCCCCTCCTGGGCGGTTTACACTTAATAGTTATATCCCCAACATTAGGCCCTAGGTTGATTTGAACCAGTTCATGTCAATCTTCAATACTTAGAGAAATTCCGTGAACATCTTCTTACGTTTCTTGTAAACCACCATGATGTCTTCTCCTGTAAACTTTTGTCAAAACCGCCATGACGTCATCCTCTGGACACAACAACGGATTGTCATGACGTCATCTCTGTATAAAAAGATAAAAAAGATTCCCTTTATTAATTATATCCCAAAGATCGAGGCGACAGCTGCGCCCCTTGCCGCTTCAGGCTCCTCGATTCTCGCACATATCACTTATCTTCTTGCCCCTTTATAAATAAGACTAGGGGTCCTTCCATTTTCTCCCCTTGCCTCTCATCTTCCTCCTCGCGACCCGAAGAGCTCAAGTATCACCACCGCCATCGACCTCAAAGCTTCTGCCTCATCTCGGGCCGCTGCATCAACCTGAAATGCTCCAGAGATCCGCACTCTCCTCCGCTGCTCCTGAGAACCCGGTAAGTTTTCTTCCCTTAACCCTAGATCTCCATTAGGGCTTTGTGTTCGTCTATGTTCGTCAGTGCTTCTCCACCTTTCCCTTAGCCTCTTTACTGAATCTAGCTAGGCCTGATAGTTTTCTTTTGCGGCTAGATCCATAGTTTTAATCTGCCATAGTGTAGCATCTTGATGTCTCTGAAAAAATCCCATCTGAACCTTCTCTATTTTTCTTAGCGCCATTGTAGGGCTCAATAAATTTCTTTTACTGAACCATGGTAGATCCAAAATTATATCATCATTTTGTGAAACTTGTTTCTGCAACACTTCGTGAATTTCAGCTCTGCTGCTTCCCCCATAAGCGGCTTAACTTGTAGAAAATCATAATCCGCCTGGTACCATTAGCCCTCA
The DNA here is from genome assembly GCF_018294505.1 of Triticum aestivum. Classification (NCBI taxonomy): domain Eukaryota; kingdom Viridiplantae; phylum Streptophyta; class Magnoliopsida; order Poales; family Poaceae; genus Triticum; species Triticum aestivum. The sequence continues at coordinate 134,381,840 of NC_057804.1, read as the reverse complement.
CTTTAAACCGCCATCCTGACTTGAATAGCAATAGCCGGTTTAACATGTTTATACACCTTGATTAAATTTCCCAGTTTAACACCAGTTTGTGCACATCAACCTTGAGTCGTAAACCGGCCTTCGTACTTTTTCAGTTTTCCAAAATGACCAAGCAATTCGCCGCTTGCAACTGGGTTCCTTCCCGGATCACAGAGACACAGCTGAATGGATATGTTTTAACTAGAGCTTTGGCCAAGAAAGATGTCCTTCATTGGTGAGTTCCTGGCCCTGAGTGCCCTCCAGTACCTCAAGATGGAGAAGTGATTGTGTT